>NC_047087.1:202523981-202627320 GCF_902459505.1 Geotrypetes seraphini
GAGTCACGAGCGGTGTGCCACAGGGATCGGTGCTGGGGCCGTTACTCTTCAACATATTTATCAATGACCTGGAAAAGGAGGCAAAGTGCGAGGTTATAAAATTTGCAGATGATACCAAACTGTGCGGCAGAGTTAGGTCCAGGGAGGAGTGTGAGGACCTGCAAAGGGACCTGGACAAGCTGGAAGACTGGGCAAACAAATGGCAAATGTGCTTTAACGTGGAAAAATGCAAGGTCATGCATATAGGGAAAAAGAACCCGTTGTTCAACTACAAATTGGGGGGGGGGCATTGTTGGGAGACAGCAGACTTGAGAGAGACTTGGGTGTGCTGGTGGATGCATCACTGAAGCCATCTGCACAGTGCGCATCAGCCTCAAAAAAAAGCCAACAGGATGCTGGGCATCATAAAGAGGGGCATAACAACCAGGATGCGGGAAGTCATCATGCTATTTAATCGAGCAATGGTGCGTCCACATCTGGAATACTGCGTTCAGTATTGGTCACCGTACCTCAAGAAGGATATGGCAGTACTTCAGAGAGTCCAAAGGAGAGCAACGAAACTGGTAAGAGGGCTGGAACACTGCCCATACACCGAGAGGTTGGATAGGCTGGGGCTCTTCTCTCTGGAAAAAAGGAGGCTCAGGGGAGATATGATAGAGACCTTCAAGATCATGAGGGGCATAGAGAGGGTGGATAGAGACAGATTCTTCAGACTGAAGGGGACAACAGGTACGAGGGGGCATTCAGAGAAACTGAAGGGAGATAGGTTCAAAACAAATGTAAGGAAGTTTTTTTTCACCCAAAGGGTCGTGGACACTTGAAATGCGCTACCGGAGGAAGTGATCAGGCAGAGTACGGTACAGGGATTCAAACAGGGATTGGACGGATTCCTGAGGGATAAAGGGATCGTGGGATACTGAGAGAGGTATCCAGGTAAAAAGTATAGAAACCCAACCAGGTCGTGCATGTGCAAGACCGGAGGGTTAGGACTTCGATGGGAAGATAGGACTTAAATGGGAAACCAAGGTGGCAAGGGGCCCCTTCTGGTGATTCAGACAGGTGACCTGTTTGGGCCGTCGCGGGAGCGGACTGCTGGGCAAGATGGACCTATGGTCTGACCCGGCGGAGGCACTGCTTATGTTCTTATTTCTGGTCTTTGAGATATGTCCCCAGGTACCTGGCTTCCAAATGACAGAGACAGAGAAAGTATGGGGCAGGAATTGGGACCTAATACTTTTCAGTTGGGGGCACGCCCAGGATGGGCAGATGATATCACCAATATTTTGTGAGTATTTCTGAATTTTTTCTGTTCTTTAATACTCATGGGCATTGGTGACCTGTACCCACCCTTTATTTTAAGTTCAAGTTTTGGGTTCTATTATGGTGTTTTTGGGGAAAAATCTCGGGGTACTTTCGGTAAGCGCCCCTCGTGAATATAAGCAGCTGCCATTCTTTCGGGAAGAATGAAATTATTTATAAGAACCCCCTTGCCCACTCTGTCATTTGTGAGGTTAAAAAACTTTTATAGAGTAGAAGATTTTATTGTCTCTTATTACTTTACCTCGCTTATAAGGTAAGATAAGCGAATATTTTTGCATTGTTATATTGTTTTTGTAATGAGTCATAATGGCACTTAGGATTCTCCCCCTCCTAGACAGTGTATGACATTCTTCCTTCAGCTCACATCTCTCTGTGTCACCAATCCTTTCCCGTATATGTTTGCACTGAGGTAGGACATGCTGTTATGTGGAATGAATTGCAAGCGCTGTTTGAATCAGTCTAAGATCTTTCCTTCGCAGCTTGTACACAAGCACTATTTCTTGTCTTCCTTTTGAACATACAATAGTTTGATCCTGATTTATTCTGTGCGTTTCTTCTATGGCTGCTTCCTTTGTGTTCTGTGCTGGCAAAATTTTGTTTTGTTTTTAGAAGATTAGCCAGTTGTGCATTTTCTCTGTGCTTATTTGGATATCTAGTTACTGACCTTAAGGAATGCGATTCTGGTTTTCTCTTTCTGACTGAAAGCCATATTTTTCTATTTGGCAGTTTGAATTCTATAAAGTACAAATGCACTTTGACTGCCAGACGCTGTTCTTTGCTTTCATTATCAGGGTCCTTGCATGAATGCTTTTGCCGCCCCTTCCAGACTTCCCGGTTTTGGGCTTTCACTGATAACGTTGTATTTCATGTACCCCCTATAGTGCTTCTTTGAAGTTACTCATTCTTGTTTTTATCAAGCAGTACGGTGAGATTCCACTGCTTGTCATTTTTCTTTCTTCCGGCATTATCAAAAACACTATCAATCCTGTTGTCAAAGCTGATGGCATCCCCCGCTTCGTCCCAGACTTTCATTGCACCCATTGTCCTTGAGGTTTTTTCCTTTCTCTCCTCCATTCCATCGGCAGCCAATTTTTTTTCTGTCATTGTCCTAAAGAATGTTTTTTTTAGTCCCTGTTGGTGAGGCTTTTCAGCCCCTTTTTGCCTTCACCTTTAAGCAACAGTATACCTGATGTGGAATGCCCCAGGGCTATGTTAACTCCCCTGTTCTCTATTGTCCTCCGGGCTATTCTACAGTCATGCACTGCCCCTCATGGTTCTGTCCTCATTCTGTACCTCTTTTTGTGTTCCATAATTCAGGAGACTTGTCAGGCTGATAGTTTGCACCTTTTACAATGGTTGTCTGTGTGTGGTCACAAGGTGTCACGAAATAAACTGCACTGGTGTAAATCTGAAGTGAAATACCTGGGTTTTGTCCTGTCTCATGGTCAGAGGAAAATCTGCACTTTCTGCATTGCTGCTGTTCTGGGTCTGCCCTGCCCAGCTACCAAGAAAGACATGCTTACTTTCAAGAATAGCTTAAAGTGCCTTCTTTTTAAAGAAGCCTTTAACTGATTGTCTATATTCTTGGTTATTTCTGATCCCTATCATCCTCTACCAAATCCAGATTTTCATCCCCTTTCCCTTTGTTCCTTGCTCTGTTCTCAACTTTTTTCCTCACACCCTCCTAATGTACTACCCTTATATTGACTTTTTCTCCTAAAATTGTAGTTCCTTCCCTCCTTCCTATTGTTTCATGTGGTTTGTTACCCTTGTTTTAGTCGTTAACTTTGTATGTGTTTTGTATTTTTTTTAATTTTTTTATTTTGTATATGTGATTATGTAAATCCAATTTTATTTTTTGTAAAACGCTTTGTAATCTGAAAAGCGTTCAATCAAATAATATAATAAACTTAAACTTTTCTTGATATGATTGGTCACTGCCGCCAATGGATCTCTGCTTGTTCCTTCTATGACCAGATTCTGAGATAGACCCTGGTTTCTGAAATGACTGCTCTTATCAGATGGACTCATGAAATGTTGGAAATTTGAGATGTGCTTTGGTTTCTAGCCCAGGTCTGGGTTTTCCTGCTTATGCCCATATGTTTTATTTCTTTGTTTGGGACCATTGTAACACCATGAAGGGGGAACATGGCGGTAAGTTACGCTCTGTTGCCTTTTTTTTTTATAGTCACTCCTGTTCAAGTTCCCTGGCTGCATGTGCTATGGTAGTAGAGATGGTTACTCCTCTGACCCTTGGTCACCCCATTACCCTTCACACTTTTCACGATGTCCAAGCCCTTCTTTTAAATGGGCTCCTGGGTCTCAAGGGTGAATAGGATTCTCTTCCTCTCTTTTTTCACAGCTTCAGTCCTTTGTTACCCCCTTCTGAACTTGATGCCTGGCGTTTGGCAGGTGCCCAAAGCCACACTTTTGGATGGACTTTGGTGCAAAGAGGGGAAACCCTGCATACCAGCTGCTAGCTCTCCCTTATTCATTGCCCAATATCATGGTATTGGTTATCGTAGTGCTCGCTCGACATTTTAACTTCTTGCTAGTGATATTTTCATTCTTGACCTTTTGCTCCTTGATACAGATATATATAGCTTGATAATTACAGCTGGCACGTTTGTGACTTGAAAACAAATTGGAAAACACAATTCCTTTCTATTGTTTTAGCTGAAATTAGGATGTCGCTAATTTAAATGTTTTTTTACATAGCCATCCCAGATCAGTTTTGGCACAGATATTTCTAATGTTTTCCAAGGGTCCTCTTTATCACTGCAGAGATAGAGACGCTCCAAAGAGACATTAGCTTTATGCCTTTTTCCAAATATGAGATGGTTATGATATACATTATTGTTTCTTTGTTTTGGTTTTTTATATTAATGTGTTTATTTGCAGAGTTAACTTCAGCCCTGCACACTTGACAGATGGAGTAATAGCTCCACGCTTAAAACTTTATGTTTTGTCCGTGTCATGTCTACTTGTTTTAGTTTAGTGGGTACCCCAGGATACATAACATTGGCCATTTCTAGAGCTCTTTTTCCACTTCTTACTAGCCTAACTGCGCAATGGTCTTTTACTTATAACTTTTATATTCTGAATATAGTTTAGTTAGGGGTTATATGTTTAAGAAAAAGCTTTACTTTATACAGCGTTTATTTCGTGGTGTTCCCTACATATGATCCACTCGGTATACATTTCTGAATACATTCAGTACATCAGTATGGTCTCTCTGAAGTGCATAATAGTTATATGCAGCACACAAAAACATATTCTTTTGGATTGTTCAATTAAGAACCTTAAGTAACTGAGTATTGTCTCTCTTTTGCCATAGCTATATCAAGTAAATGAATTGGTATTGTTACATGTTGCCACATTCAGTACAGGCAACATGGTTTCTCTTTTGTTTTTTATCTCTTATTTAAATCACATTGGAGTACAGCTGCTGAATGATATTTGGAATGCTTTTCAAGCATCTCTTTTCAAGTATCTCTTTCTGTATGCACAGACATCTGGCTGCTCTCCCTTTGAGATTCTCACGGGATGACCTTTCCCCGCCCCATGGGTAGACAAACCCTCAATAGTTGAGAGTAGTGATTTTCCCTTGATACAGGAGGAATACGTCCAAAAGCTAATTGAAATATTAGGGCTTGTTCAAAGAAATGTGTCTTGCACTTCTCTTTTCTCTCCACAGATTTCTACCCATTTTTTCCAGCCTGGTGATTGTCCAGAAGCTTTCCAAGGATCGGAAGCAGACGGATTTCCCCTTTGGCCTTCCAACTACTGTGATCGCTGTGACCAGGCCTGCTGCACTCACTGAGGAGTTTCCTGTTTGGATCCACGCAAGTCGCTTGAAGAGGGTTAACCTAAAACCCCAGAAGCAAGTCTTCCCTGTGCAGATTTCACCTCCTCCAGTGGAACAACATGATGATCTCATTGCAGCATTCTACCAACTTTATCATTCTCTTACTGGCAACGCTGCTGCTAGTTTTTCTCCCTGTATGGATCATTTCTAACTGGGTCTACAGGGATGATGTGTTCTGGGTCCACGACACTTTCTGCCCATACCCATCTGTAAATGACACTCCTGCTGTAAACAGCACCCCCGGCACCTCTTTGCGAACACGACGTCAAGCTGGACTACTCCCTCGCAAAGGCTGTCCTTCAATTGGAATCCAGAAACACAGACAGTATGCTACCCTTTGGTATAATTCCAGCAGTGTGCAAGTTGCCACCTTCTCTTTTGAGTATTGTGACATTGTGGACTGTTCATCAATTGATATACCAAGGCTGTGCCATTGGTCATAAGAACATAAGAAATGCCTTCACCGGATCAGACCGAGGTCCATCAAGTCCAGCGATCCGCTCTCGCGGCGGCCCGTTTAGGTTCTCTATTATGAAAACCTGAAATTACCATATCCCTCAATATGATTTGCAAGAAGGTGTATATCCAACTTGTGCTTGAAACCCCGAAGAGTAGTCTCCGCCACAACATCCTCAGGAAGAGAATTCCAAGTGCCCACCACTCGTTGTGAGAAACAGAACTTCCTGGCGTTCGTCCTGAACCTGCTGCCACCCAGTTTCAGTCTATGACCTCTTGTCCGTGTCACATCTGAAAATGTTAGTAATGTAGCTTCTTGATCTATTTCATCCAGTCCTTTTAATATTTTAAAAGTCTCTATCAAATCGCCTCTCAGTCTTCTCCTCTCGAGTGTGAACAGTCCCAGTTTCCTGAGGCGTTCTTCATAGCTCCAATTTGTCATTCCTTTGACTAGTTTCGTGGCTCTCCTTTGCACCTTCTCCAGCAGAGTTAGGTCCTTTTTAAGGTAAGGGACACAGTATTCTAAGTGTGGTCTGACCATTGCTCTATAAAGTGGCATTATGACTTCTTCCGATCTACTCGTGATCCCTTTCTTAATCATGCCCAACATCCTGTTTGCCCTCTTCGCTGCCGCCACACATTGCGCCAATGGCTTCAGGGTTCTGTCAATCAGTACCCCCAAATCCCTTTCCTGTTCGCAATTTGCTAATGTTACCCCAAACATTCTATACTCATGTTCTTTATTCTTTTTGCCTAGATGCATCACCTTACATTTATTTATGTTAAATTTCATCTGCCACTTAGTCACCCATGTTTCCAGCTGTCTCAGATCCTTCTGAAGCTCCTCGCAGTCCCTTTTGAGAGCCAACTGCCCGACATAATTTTGTATCATCGGCGAACTTTATTATATTACATGTTGTTTCCTCCTCAAGATCGTTTATAAAAATGTTGAACAAAATAGGCCCAAGAACCGAGCCTTGGGGCACTCCAGTAGTCACTTTCACCCAGTCCGAGAATTTCCCTTTTATGCTAACCCTCTGCATTCTGTTCTCTAGCCATTTACCGATCCATCTATGCACTTCTCCTCCTATTCCGTGGCTTAGTAATTTCTTCATAAGCCTTGCATGTGGGACCTTGTCAAACGCTTTCTGGAAGTCCAAGTAAACTATGTCTACTGGATCTCCAGTATCCATATGTTTGTTCACTTTCTCAAAGAATTGTAGCAAATTTGTCAAACAAGACTTCCCTTTCCTGAAGCCATGTTGACTAGCCCTTATTAGATTGTGATCCTCCAAGTGTTGCACAATGCTGTCTTTAATAAGTGTTTCAATTATCTTCCCAGGAACCGATGTGAGGCTCACAGGTCGGTAGTTTCCTGGATCACCTCTTGATCCTTTTTTGAAAATCGGGATGACATTTGCTGTTCTCCAGTCTTCTGGTATTTGCCCTGTTCTAATTGACATGTTAGCTACGGTTTGTAATAGTTCACCAATTTCCACCTTAAGTTCCTTTAATACTCTCGGGTGAATTCCGTCTGGTCCGGGGGATTTGTCGTTTTTTAGTTTGTCAATCTGAACGTATATCATGTCCAACGTCACATTTACTGTTTCGAGGTTGTCCTCTATGCCTCCGGTTAATATCCTCCCTGTGTCTGGCACTGATGAAATGTCCTCATTTGTGAAGACCGAAGCAAAGAATGAATTTAACTTATCGGCAACCTGTTTGTCATCTTTAATTGACCCCTTAATTTCTTGGTCGTCTAGAGCAGTGTTTTTCAACCGCTGTTCCGCGGCACACTAGTGTGCCGCGAGATGTTGCCTGGTGTGCCGCAGGGCCGCCGGGCCCGGAGCTGACAGGGGGCCCGAGGCAGGGGCGCCAGTAGCTCGCCAAGGCAAAGTGAGTCGATCACCCAGGACTCACTTTGTCTTGGCGATCTAATCTATCGAGCCGATAAGTCTTCTTCTCCCCGACGTCAATTCTACAGTCTGAGAGGAAGTTCGGGCCAGCCAATCGCTGCCTGGTTCGGGCCAGCCAATCGCTGCCTGGTTCGGGCCAGCCAATCGCTGCCTGGCTGGGCGGAACTTCCTCTCCGATTGTAGAATTGACGTCAGGGAGAGCATGCGTCGGCGTCGGCTTTGGGGCCTGTTATCCATTGGTGGGTCCTGTTCCCCGATGACAGCGGCAGTGGCAGTGGCTTGGGGAACGGCAGGGAGAAAGAAAGAAAGGGTGCAGGCAGGGAAACAGAAGGAAAGAAGAGAAAAAGAAAGAAAGGTCAGGGAGAGAGGAAGAAAAAGTTGGGGGAGGGAATGAGGTGTGGAGGAGAGAAAGCATACAGGCTGATAGAAGGGAAGAAAGATTGGATGCACAGTCAGAAGAAGAAAGTGCAACCAGAAATCACCAGACAAGGTAGGAAAAATGATTTTATTTTAAATTTAGCAAAGTGGAGGCAGTATTACCACAGTTTTCAAAGGAATTTGCCCAAATAACTTAATAGTTAACTGGGTAAATTCCCAGAGATGAAAACTTCCCTTCACTTACTATGCACAGTTCTGAATTTATATCTGCTGTCTATATTTTACAATATGGTCACCTTTTACTAAACTGCAATAGTGGTTTTTAGCGCAGGGAGCCTATGAGCGTCAAGAGCAGTGCTGGGCATTCAGCGCAGCTCCCTGCGCTAAAAACTGCTATTGTGGTTTAATAAAAAGGATGGAGGGTATATTTGTCTATTTTTGTATGCTATAAAAACCAAATACAGAGAGAGACTGAGAGCTGTTGACGAAGAGCTACGTGTGTGTCTTTCTTCCATTCCAGCCAGAATATCAGCTTTGTGTTCAGCCAAACAGGCCCAGGTTTCGCACTGAATAAAGTATTTTATAATTTTTATTTCGTAATAAAGTAATTATAAAATACTTTCTTTGTGTTTATTTGATTCCTATTCAAGAGAATTACTTTATATATAGTCAATATAGGCAGAGAGTTAAATTTTTTAACATTTTCTAATGGTGGTGTGCCTCGTGATTTTTTTCATGAAACAAGTGTGCCTTTGCCCAAAAAAGGTTGAAAAACACTGGTCTAGAGGCCCCACTGTCTCTCTTGCTGGTTTCTTTCCTTTTATATATCTAAAAAAGGGCTTGAAGTTTTTGGTTTCTAGTGCTATCCTTTCTTCATAGACTTTTATGGCGTTTCTTACCACTCTGTGACAGTTTTTTTGGTCGTTTTTGTGACAGTTCCAGGCCTCCATTGTTATTTCCTTTTTCCATTTTTTAAACGAGTTTCTCTTCTCCCTCACTGCCTCTTTCACCTCTCTCACCTCTCTGGATAACCAAGCTGGTTCACCTTTGTTCTTTTTCCGCTTTCCTTTGGATAACCTCGGAATGTGTAGATTCTGTGCTTCTATGATGGTGTTTTTCAGTAGAGACCATGCTTGATCGACTGTTTGGTATTCCACTTTGCCCTTCTTGAGCCATTTTCTAACCATGGTTCTCATGCTGTTGTAGTTCCCCTTTTTGAAGTTAAAGGCCGCGGATTTAGTCTTGATTGGTTTCCCCATTCCGATGCCAATGGTAAAATTGATCATATTGTGGTCACTTGTCCCTAGCGGAGTCTTAACCTCTACATCCGCTGTCCTTCCAGTAATGCCTTTTATGACCAAGTCCAGGATCGCAGTTCCTCTTGTCGGTTCTACTACCATTTGTTCAAGGAAGCAATCTCCTATCATTTCCAAGAATTTTATCTCTCTTCCGCAGTTAGAGTTCCCAATTTCCAGTTTACTCCTGGGTAGTTGAAGTCTCCCATAATTGACACATTTCCTGATTTACAATTACTAATAATTTCCTCCATCATTTCGTTGTCTGTTTCCTCAGTCTGACCCGGGGGTCGATAATAGAGGCCAATATGTATGTCTGCTTCTTTTTGTCCCAGAATCATTATCCAGAGTGACTCTAGTTTACCATTTTCTTCTGTATCTCCTTTTCTAACTGACTCTATTTCATCCTGGACATAGAGAGCAATACCTCCCCCTTTTTGCCCAATCCTATCTCTTCTGTATAGTTTATATCCTTTCAATGCTGTGTCCCATTCATTTTCCTCATTCCACCATGTTTCTGTTATTCCTATGATATCCAGTTGTTTCCTATTTGCTAATTCTTCCAGCTCGCCCATTTTGTTTCCTAAGCTTCTGGCATTCGTGTACATACATTTAAGTTCTGTTCGTGCCAATTTACTGAATTTAGTGGTCCTCACATCCTTTTTTGTATCCCTTTGATCTTTTTCATTGCCTCTTGTGTCATCATGATCTTGCCCCAATTTTGTGTTTGAGATTACCTCCTCCTGGTATCCTGATGTCCGGGCCATCGACCGGTTGTCGACTGTCGGCTCTCCCCTGTTTTTTAGTTTAAAGCCTTCTCAATGGCCTTCTTAAAGTTCTCCGCCAGGACTCTTACTCCCTCTTTGGCGAGGTGTAGTCCATCCTTTCTATATAACCTGCTTTTACCCCAGAATGCCATCCAGTTTCGCATGAATTCGAAGCCTTCATCCTCGCACCAACGCCTCATCCAGGTGTTCACAGCTTTCAGTTCGTCTTGTCTCTTTGCGTCCGCTCTTGGTACCAGAAGGATTTCCGAGAAAGCCACCTTCACCTCCCTGACCTTGAGCTGCCTTCCAAGTGAGCGGAGCTGGTCCTTCAATTTTTCCCTATTGTACTTCCTCCCGCAAACATCGTTGGTACCCACGTGAATGAGCACTGCAGTATCCTTTCCTCCTGCTCCGTCTATGATCCTGGTGATCCTGCTAGCCACATCCTTTATTCTTGCTCCAGGCAGACAGGTGACCATCCTATCCTCCCTTCCTCCCGCAATGTGGCTATCCACATTTCTTAGTATGGAATCTCCGACTATTATCCCAATCTGCTTTAGTTGGAGGTTCCTCGGGGGTCTTAAGTCTGTATCCTCGTCGCAAGCGCAGATTACTATGTTCTGTGTCCCATCCTCAGTTGGTGTATCGTCTCTGCTGGTTGGATTGGTGTCTCCTTCTGCATCCATTGTTCCATCCTCTTGAGTTGTTTGGTAGCTGATCTCCAGCCCCGGGGTCTCCACAATCTGTTGGTGAGCATCTTCGATGTACCTCTCCAATTCTTCAATCTCTTCACTAGTGTTGGACTCCACAATCAACTTCTCTTGCGTGAGGTTTTCCACTTTATTGCTGAGAAGTTCTTCTAGTTCCTTCACCGTTCCCTCCAGCAACCAAACTTGCTGTTTCAGGCTTTCCAGCTCCCTGCACCGATTGCAAAAGTATGCCTCCGTCCCTGAGGGGAGGTACTCATACATACTGCAGCCGGTGCAGAAGACTGGAAAGCACATCTTGTGGCATCTGTGGGTGCTCATAACCAAACTATCAGTGCTTTTCTGACGGATTAATAAGATGAAGGATTAATAGTTCGTTAACCTTGATTCCTGGGTCTTTCTTAAGGCGTCTTCGCAAAGGCGCTCTCGCTAAGGCGAGCGCCTTTGCCGCTCGCCTTTGCCGCATGCCGAACGGCTGCTCGCCGTTGGCCCTCCCCCTTTTAAGGGGGAGCCGAGTCGCGCTGGTAGTGACGCTCTGTGGGGTGGGCGGAGCTACCTCACGCCTACCCCACGCCGCCCGATGTCAGCCTCAGCCCTCTCTTCCCGCAAAGTCTCCCAGAGCAAAGAACAGAAAACAATTGCAGTAAACTGCTTTCACTCACTGTCGAATCTTCTCCGGTGATCCTCAGAGATTCCTAAAAAAAACTAAAGACATATATATATATATATATATATATATATGTGTTACTGACTCACATTGGGGGGATAAGTGTGCATTTTGGGGAGCGGTAGGGTGGAATATTGATACTGACTGGGTTTATAAATCAGAAAGTACTCTGAAAAAAAGTGGACCAAAATGGTAAATCACTGCTTACTTGTATGACCCTTCATAAGGTTGGAAACTGTTATAGGAAAAGTGTTCCTGCACAAATTATTAAGCTTTCTCTTACTATTGACAACCCTAGACCTACTGATGAAGTACCTATGTACTTTATGGCCATGTGGTTTAAGGGTGGGTCTAGCTATCCGATCCATCAGTTTTCTTATGGGATCTATCTACCTCCTATAATTTTACCTATCCCCTTTGTGCACTGTGGTGTTCTAAATACCTTTTGTTACCTGGACAGAAAAAGCTTGATATTGCCGTTAATATCTATAAGGGTAATTACACATGTCATGTTTCTAATCTGACACAGGGTAGTTTTGTAGGTAATTTACCCCAGGTTATTGTTCTGTCTTGGCTCATAGGTATGCCCCATTTTTGCAGCATCAGATTTTCACTCTAGGTGATATTTTCTGGCTCTATGGAGACTTTTGGCTCCCTGTTAAGCTACCCAGCCAGTGGATAGGCCAGTGCACTTTAGCTAAGGTTATCATGCTCCTGCATATTTTTCTGAAAGGCATCCTTCTTATTCACATGGTTTTTTCCTCTTTTCTGTCTCGACATAAATCTGATCTCCTTGGTTGTTTTGATCCACATGGATACATATATGCTATAGGGGTCCCAAGAGGGGTCCCAGATGAATTTAAGGCCCGAGCTCAGGTTAAGGCTGGGTTTGAGTCCCTTATTCCCTTTATTACTATTAATAAGAATGTTGATCGGATTAATTAAATTTATTTTAATCAGCAACGCTTTGTGAACTACTCTAGGGACGCCTTGCAAGGTATTGCTGATCAATTAGGCTCCACTTCTCAGATGGTTTTCAAAATCGTATGGCTCTAGATATGATTCTAACTGAGAATTCTGTAAAATTCTTCCCAGTACTTTCTGGTGTTGTACTTTTATTCCTGACAATATAGGTCCTACTATGGACATTCAGAAATTAGCAGAACTCTTTGCCGAGCTCAAATGTAACTCTGATTTATCTAATTCTTGGGATCAGCACTTTAGTTGAATGCAGGGTTGGGTAAAAGACCTTTTTATTGTTATAATCTCTATTATTATCTGCACTCTTGTCTTGGCTGCTCATGTACTGTGTTATTCGTATTACAGCTGCTAAAACCTCTCCTAGAGAGACATATCTAGAGTATCACTCCCTTTCAGCTCATGCTGTGCATTTATGATGTCATTTTCATGATGTAAGAGGGGATTGAAGGGACACGTCTTGTAGTTTTCCATAGTGTTTTGAAGCTGTAAGAAAACCAGACCCTGTTTGTTTTTCTTTCTCTGATGTTTGATAAGATGTGTGTTATCTTGTTGTGAAGTGACTTCAATTGTTTTCATAAAGCCATATTTGCAAACAGCTTTAGATAAGCTCTGCTGACCACAGCACCCTCTGTGGACTTCAGTCTCTAGCTAAGAAAAATGCTGATTTCTTTAAAGTTTCTTGTGACCTGTGTCCATATATGGTTTGCATTTACGTCACATGCTGACAACACTGATTCGTGTAGAATGATATAAAAGAGATGTAAAGCTCACAATAAAATTGGACATGTTTTGAAAGATGATTTCTGGTCTTTAAGATATGTCCCCTAACTTCCAAATGGCAGAGAAAGTATGGGGCAGGAATTGGGACCTAATCCTTTTCAACATTCTCAAACAATCAAAGATTCACCCACCTGCTAAGAAAAGCTACTTTACCTCCATGTCTACTAAGTCTGTATTCTAAGTCTGTAAATGCTGACATCTAAGACCCTTTGTCTATACTGTAAATGTTGTAAACTCTGTATTTCTCATAAAGTGTGTCATACCCATACTTTGAATGTACTCTTGTAACCCGTTCTGGGCTCCTTTGGGAGGACGGACTAAATAAATAAATAAATATCAGTGTGCCTCCTGAGATTTCAGGTGTGCCACGAGACACTGGGGAGGAGAGGCATCGGCGCTGGCAACCGCCTACAAGATGTGCCGCTCATGGCAAGAGGCACGTCCTTCAGGCAGTCGGTGCCAGCGCCTCTCCTCTCCGGCTGTTTTCCCTGCTGGCCTATCTAGTGGGCTTTTGCGCAGGTGCGAACGTTGACATGACTCCGGGTACCTCGAGCCACTACGTTTAGTGTGCTGCAGCTCGAGATAATTTGCGGTAGTCTTACTACCTTGTTGCACTTATGACATGTTCAGGACCTTTCAGTCTTGTGGTTCTGTTGGCTCACGGGTGATATTGTGGGGAGTGTGTGGCGCTGTGTTTAAAGCTACAACCTGAATACCCTGGTGTTGTGGGCTCAAACCCACATGCTCCTTGTGACCCTGGGCAAGTCACTTAATCCCCCCGTTGCCCCAGGTACATTATAGAATGTGATCCCACCAGGACAGACAGGGAAAAGTGCTTGAGTACCTGAATAAATTCATGTAAACCGTTCTGGGCTCCTTTGGGAGAATGGTTTAGAAAATTGAATAAATAAATAAATACATTTTTGATGTTGTAGCCTCTCCTACTGCTTTGAAGACCACCTCAGGTGTTTTTGGACCTTCCAGTCTATCTTCCTGCTATGATGGCACTGTTCCAATGCTTTTGGCCTTGCAAGGCCAGTCAAGCTCCTGTATTGGCACTCTTCAGGTCTGACTGAATGATTTTGGTCCTTCAAGTCTGCCTTCCAGTTGTACTGGCTCTTTTCAAAGTTATTTGTCAAATTTCCACTAGCGTATGTGTTGACACAGTCTCCTACCACTATTACAAACCTTTTCTTTAGGTGCTTGGCTTTACCTACTGGAATTCACATGATCTACTTGGCATAAATACACACGAGGCAAGTCTTTTTCAATTCGTTATAAGACTTATGGGGATAGACTTAAAGATCTCAATCTGAATACTGTGGAGGAAAGACGGGAGAGGGGAGATATGATAGAGATGTTTAAATACCAATGTGGCATAAATGTGCATGAGTTGAGTCTCATTCAATTGAAAGGAATTCTGGAATGAGAGGGCATAGGATGTCTGTCATGTTAATTATGAGTGTTTCTTTGTAACTCGCTCAAAACTGTAGGATGTCAGCGAGTAAGAAATTAAAAAAAAAAAAAAAAAAAAAATAAGCTGTGATAGGCTCTGGAGTAATCTAAGGAAATACTTTTTTACAGATAGGGTGGTAGATGCATGGAACAGTCTCCCAGAAGAGGTGATGGAGACAGGGACTGTGTCTGAATTCAAGAAGGTGTGAGGTAGGCACTTGCAATCTCTTAGAGAAAAAGATAATGGTTACTGCGGATGGGCAGACTGGATGGGCCATTTGGCCTTTATTTGCCATCATGTTTCTATAACCATAAAGCTCTATGACCTCACAATACAGGTGTAAAGAGCCTTAGCCTATAGAACGAGATGACAATGTTAAGAGCCTTAGCCAATAGAGAGAGGAGGAGAAAGAGGGTGCTATGGATGGGCAGAGTGAATGGGCCATTTGGCCTTTATCTATCATCATGTTTCTAAAAGGAAATTCCAGAGGAAGAGGACATAGCATATAACGTTCTATAATGTATAGCCTCCACGCCTTTGCATGTTCCCACCATACTATGTCTGACTATAGCCTGGAGTTCGCAGCAGAGGAGATGGGTCCAAATAGGAGAGACTTTCCCGATGAATTGAGTTCCCGGCAAGGAGTATAGGAAGAGAGGAGTTGCAGATTGAATGCACTTGTAGGTCAATAAGAGGAATTTGAACTGTTTGTGGAGCTGTATATTGAGCCAATGAAGTTACTTGAGGAGGAGGGTAGTGTGAGCATAGCAACTCTGGTGGAATATAAATTGTGCAAATTTTGAACAGATTAAATGGGAGAGAGATGGTTACGCGGAAAAGCTGTGAGAAACAAGTTGCAGTAGTCCAGGTGAGAGGTGATCTCATAGAGGAAGGGTAAGATGTTGGTATTTTAGAGATAGAAATGGCAGGTTTTGGTGGTCTTTGGATTTATGCAAAGAAAGTCAATATAATCAGACAGATAAGTTATATTTTATTAGCATCAAATTCAAAGCAGTTCAAAAAGAATGTGCAACATACAGCAAGATAAAATACAGTATTACTACTCCTATTTATTATTTCTATAGTGCTACCGAATGCATGCAGCACTATACATCAAATACACAAGAGACAGTCCCTGTCCAAAAGAGCTTACAATCTAACTATGAAAGACAGATTTTGTAAACAATCTTTATTAGCATTTTCAAGTGCAATACATACAAAAATTTCAGATTCCATACCTCAGAATGACAGAAAAAAAAATATGGATTCTTTTATGAATTTTGATGAATTGTTTATTTTCCTGAGATATTGTTTTTGATTGAAAGTGTCACATTCAGGATATTTCTATGTTTTCCTCCAGATTGGATTCTTTTAAATAATCTTTATTAGCATTCTCAAGTTCAACATACAATATATAAACATTAGATTCCATACTTCACAATGACAGAAGAAAATATATGGATTCTTTTATGAATTTTGACTTATTGTTGCTTTTTTTCTTTTCTGAGGTGTTGTTTTTGATTGAAGCATTCAGAATATTTTTAAGCTTTTTATCCAGTTTGGATTTTTTTTTTTTTTTTGTAAACAAGGTTTATTAGCATTCTCAAGTGCAATATATACAAAAATAACAGATTTCATACCTCACAATGGCAGAAGAAAATATATGGAATCTTTTATAAATTTTGCTGAATTGATGGTGTGTTTTTTTCTGAGGTGTTGATTTTGATTGAAGCGTTTCTCATATTCAGAAGTTATGTTTTTCTCCAGTTTGGAATTTTTTTTTTTTTTTAAATAATCTTTATTAGCATTCTCCAATGCAATATATACAAAAATAACAGATTCCATACCTCACAATGGCAGAAGAAAATATATAGATTATTTTAATGAATTTTGACATATTGCTGCTTTTTTCTTTTCTGAGGTGTTTTTGATTGAAGCATTTGTCATATTCAGAATATTTTTAAGCTGTTTCTCCAGTTTGGATTCTTTTTTTTTTTTTTGTAAACAAGGTTTATTAGCATTCTCAAGTGCAATATATACAAAAATAAGATTCCATACCTCACAATGGCAGAAGAAAATATATAGATTATTTTAATGAATTTTGACATATTGCTGCTTTTTTCTTTTCTGAGGTGTTTTTGATTGAAGCATTTGTCATATTCAGAATATTTTTAAGCTGTTTCTCCAGTTTGGATTCTTTTTTTTTTTTGTAAACAAGGTATATTAGCATTCTCAAGTGCAATATATACAAAAATAAGATTCTATACCTCACAATGGCAGAAGAAAATATATGGATTCTTTTGTGAATTTTGACATATTGTTGCTTTTTTTCTTGAGGTATTGTTTTTGATTAAAGCGTTTGTCATATTCACAATATTTATGTTTTTCTCCTGTTTAGATTCTTTTCTTTTTCTTTTTTAATAATCTTTATTAGCATTCTCAAGTTCAACATACAATATATAAACAGAAGAAAATATATGGATTCTTTTATGAATTTTGACTTATTGTTGCTTTTTTTCTTTTCTGAGGTGTTTTTGATTGAAGCATTCAGAATATTTTTAAGCTTTTTCTCCAGTTTGGATTCTTTTTTTTCATTTTTTTTGTAAACAAGGTTTATTATCATTCTCAAGTGCAATATATACAAAAATAACAGATTTCATACCTCACAATGGCAGAAGAAAATATATGGATTCTTTTATAAATTTTGCTGAATTGATGGTGTGTTTTTTTCTGAGGTGTTGATTTTGATTGAAGCGTTCCTCATATTCAGAATAGTTATGTTTTCTCCAGTTTGGATATTTTTTTTTTTTTTTAATAATCTTTATTAGCATTCTCCAATGCAATATATACAAAAATAACAGATTCCATACCTCACAATGGCAGAAGAAAATATATGGATTCTTTTATGAATTTTGCTGAATTGTTGGTGTGTTTTTTTCTGAGGTGTTGGTTTTGATTGAAGCGTTTGTCATATTCAGAATATTTATGGTTTTCTCCAGTTTGGATTCTTTTTTTTTTTTTTTTAATAATCTTTATTAGCATTCTCAAGTGCAATATATACAAAAATATCCATACCTCACAATGGCAGAAGAAAATATATGGATTCTTTTATGAATTTTGCTGAATTGTTTTGTTTTTTTCCTGAGGTATTGTTTTTCATTGAAGCTGTTCTCACATATAAAACATGATTTTTCTACAGTGTAGAGTCTCTCATGGAGTCTAAGGTTTTGCATTTGGCACCCCAGTCTCAGCTTTAAAGAGTGCTGTTCTGGGGTTTCTTCTTTTTCCACCTGTTGTATATGAAAGAGTAACAGCATTGTCAGATACAAACAAATATGCTACCCTAGTTGTCTCTTTCACCTACTTCCACTGTTTTTCATGCCTTTATCAGAGTGAATCTTCTGCTATCTAAATGGGAATGGGGGTCTTGTATACTGCCTTTTTGTGGCTTTGGCATGCAAAGCTGAAATTCAAAGCAGTGGGCACTGGAGGATTAAGTGACTTGCCCAGGGTCACAAGGAGCAGCACTGGGATTTGATCTCACAACCTCTATCTGCAGAAGCAGCATCTCTACTTGTTAGCCACTTAGTCATATCAGAGTTCTTCCTCCACTAAATTTAGCCCCTTCAGAAGAGTGAGAGATCGCAATCTAAGGTTTCAAAGTTTAGCTTCCTAGATTTAAGAATGATCAAACGTGATCACCTTATCTGCCTGTGCCTTAGTACTAATCCCAAACATGCCTGTCACTCTCTGATTGACCCTGGGAAGGTTATTTTAGCTCTATGCCTCAGTACTCACCGTGGAGAAGAACATAGTGTAGATGTAGACAGATGCCACCGGAACCCCCCCAAACCCACCTAGACCCCAAAATACCTCATTATAAGTTGGCTGACCAGACGGATGCTTTCTCTGTCCGTCCGGCAAGCCCGCCTTCACTGAATGGTGGTCCTAGTCCTTAGGCCCTTTTGTCCCAAGGGCCTAAGGCCCTCACATAGGAGGGGCATTAGGTGCTTGGGCCCAACGGAATCTTAGGCCTGTCCCACAATGCATTCTGGGATGCACTGGGAGTGGCCTAAGATTTTTTTGGGGGGTGGCCTAAGGGATCTGGCCAATCGGAATCTTAGGCTACTCCCAGCGAATCTCTGAATGCACTGTGAGACAGGTCTAAGATTCAGGTTGGCCCTAGATGCCTAACTTTTGGCGAGGTGTTCCAGTAGAAGGAATTGGGCATCTCTCCTCCCTACAATCTTTGCCCCCCGCACCAAATTGATGGCACCTGGGAGATATCCTAGCTGTGATCAGCTGAGCGGCAACCCAATCCAGAACTTATACCAATCAGGCACTAAGTCACAAGGTACAAGTTCTGTCCAGGCAACCTTGTAAAACTTTTGGTTATCACTGTAGGACAACTAAGTCCAGTTCAGTCCACATCCTGCTCACCTCCCGCCCTAACCACTCCTCCAAAACCACCCCTTTGAGCTATGGGCGCGCAGCGGGATTCAGAGGCCTAAAAAGTCTCTGAATACATCCAAAAACCCGTTTTGATTATCGGTACTTGGACGACCTGTCTTTTAGGTCATCCAAGTACTGACTTAGGCCGGTTTGGGGATGTATTTTTGTTTTGATTATGAGCCTCACAGCCTTTGCAAGAAGGAAGGATTGACCCTGGGTAGGTTACTTTATCTCGATGCCTCAATACTCACCATGGAGCAGAACATCGTGTAGATGTAGACAGATGCCGTCAGGAGAAAGTGGCTGTGGATGGCTTTGGCGAACAGAGGCATGACTATAAAGTCCATGAGGGTTTGCAGCAGAGTGGAGCACAGCTGGTATCCATAGGAGCAGGCCTCGGTGTTAGAATTGAAGCCCTGATGTTCCAGCCTGTGTGAGGAGACAGACCTGGATAGATAGATAGATTATAGATTGAGTGAAAAATATTTTCTCTAGTTTGTTATAAAATTGCATATTACTAACTTTGTGATGTGTCCCCTCATCTTTGTACTTCTTGAAAGACAAGTAAGTCCTTGAACTTTGATCATTCCATTCCACCACTCTACTCCACTAAATTTATCCCCTTCAGAAGAGTGGCAGATCAAAATCTAAGGGTTCAAAGTTTAGCTTCCTAGATTTAAGCATGATCAAACGTGGTCACCTTATCTGCTTGTGCCTCAACATTAATCCCTCTATTTCCATTATTCGCTGTGTGACCCCAAGTGAATAACTTTATCTCCCTGTACCTCAGGGATCTTCTCCAATCAGTTGGCCTTCCAACTCTGCCTGTCATTCTCTCAGTGACCCCCAAGTAGGATTTTTTAAAATCTCTATGCCTCAGTACTCACCGTGGAGAAGAACATGAAGAAGATGTAGACAGATTCCGCCAGGAAGTAGTGGCAGTGGATGGCTATGGTGACAGGAGGCACATAAGGATACTGAGGGAAAGCCGCATATTTGAGTGCAGCTGGAAACCATAAATAGGCCTCAGTGTTGTCAGTGAAGCCCCAGCCGTTCCTGCCTGTGTGAAGAGACAGAGCTGGGATTAGAACTCGAGAAGATGCACACAAATACAGAAACTGATGCACATATTCATATACACAGCTCGTGCAACAAAAGAGTTGGATCAGAACCTGAGGAGACGGATACCTATGCACCCACCGATACAAACGACCCAGGAAGAGATAGCTCAGATTAGAACCAGAGGAGACACACTCACATGGACACCGAAATGACACACCAGCACACATCCATACAATATTCTGTAAGCAAAGACAGTCAGATCAGAACCACAAATCACTCAGAACCTTAGACATACAGCCTGTGCAAGCCTTCCATGCTTGAGGCAGGTAAATTTCCATTGAAAGAGGGGCATATAACATGTGACATGTCTCAAGGTTATTCTTGCACAGTTGTGGCTCAGTGTGAATCTAACATTCCAAGAGACAGGATGTCAAAAGAGTCCTCATGCGCACAGTTCAGTGATAAAATTTCTCACAAAAGTAGGGAAAAATCCAAAGGAGATCCATGAACGCATGATTGCAGTTTTTGATGAGTCTGCTCCATTTTCAATAAAGTAATATTTTGGAGCAAGCAATGTAAGTGCGGGTAGAGAACCCATTGAAGATGGCCCTCACCCTGGACGGCCTGTTAGAGCAACTTCAACAGAAGTATGCAAGAAAATAGAGGATTTAATTTTGTTTGACAGACGAGTTAAGATTTCCCAAATAGCTGAAGAAGTGGGCATCTTGGCAGGTACAGTTTAGAAAATAATTCATGAAAAGTTGGGCATGTCCAAGGTTAATGCAAGATGCGTTCTAAGAATGCTGACGCCATGTCAGAAGGCCTAGAGGCTTCAGTGCTGTCAAGAGAATTTGGAGGTGCTCTGTGAAGACCAAGTGAATTTTTTTGCAATGCAGTGGAAGCACAAGTCATCCCCCACCCCCAAAATGTTCAAGACAGAAAAATCTGCAGGCAAAGTCATGGCAACTGTCTTCTGGGATGAACCATCCACCCTACGGTCCTGACCTGGCTCCCTAGGATTATTTCCTGTTCCGTGTTTTGAAGAAATCTCTCCGTGAATAGCGGTTTTCAAGTGATGAAGACGTCAAGGAAGCTGTAATGTCCTGGTTGGAAGGGATTAAAGTCATTGCAGGAAAAGTGGATGGAGTATATGGAGCTATTTATTGAAAACTCTTTCCTTTCCTACTGAGGTAGATAAATTATTGAACGCTCCTTGTATTTGTTAGAAATCTTACCTTTCACTGACATGTAAAACAGGCGCGCATATTCTGCCACATTCTTTTCAGTCTGAATATAATAAAGCAGATAATAAAACAGATTATTTTAAGAATAATAGGCAAAATAAATTATAATCAAATATAGCCCAAGAAAGTTATCAGTCAAAATGAATTTCCATCTAGTCTGTCCAGTACTTTGCCTGTTCACCCTATTTGCACCAGACCTCAAATAAATCCTTTCCTTAAGGGAATTTTGGTTTTAAGAACATAAACATAAGAACATAAGAACATAAGAAGCGCCATCTCCGGATCAGACCTTCGGTCCATCAAGTCCGGCGATCCGCACACGCGGAGGCCCTGCCAGGTATACACCTGGCTTATTTTATAGCCAACCATATCTTTATATGCCTCTCTCAAGGAGATATGCATCTAGTTTGCTTTTGAAGCCTAGGACTGTCGATTCTGCAATAATCTCTCCTGGGAGAGTATTCCAGGTTTTCAGTTCTCCAGAATCCACTGTACTGGATACCGGAAGAATCATTATGAGGTCACTATTCAGAGTCTCCTGCCCACTTAGGCCCACTGAGCGGACCAGCTGCTGAAATTCTGCTCTTAACTACAAGCTCAGACTACACAGGCCATATACGGAAAGGAGCTGGCACTTATGCAGGTATAGGCCATATTCTGGGTTGGTGCCCACATAGCTAAGTGGCCAGACAGAACTGCATAAAACGTTAGCCTATCTTTCTGTGCTTATCCATGTGGATGTCTGCTTCCTGAATATGGATCAGCACCTGCACAGCTTCAGGGTCACTAATCTGTTTCCCTCCCATGATCTCCCCATTCCCCCACTTGGTTCCTACAATCCCCTGGGTTCCAGAAACAATCCCATCAGTTGACTCCCCAATCCAATCCAATCTGTAATTTAAGTTCTGGAATTCGATTGAAAATGATCCTAAAGAAAAGTCCATAAACCATCCTTAAGATGGACTTGGGAAAATCAACTGCTTATTTCTGGGTTCAGCAGCATGAAATAGAATCTGTTTTACTCTTTGGGGTCTTACCAGGTACTTGTGACCAGTGTTCCCGCTAAGCTGCGCTGGCGTGCGCTGGCGCACAAAATATTACATCGCAGCACACAAGTTTCTCGTCACAGCGCACACACGTGCTTGCAGGCAGGCTCAGCTGGCCCCAGCGAGCTGGCAGTCCATGTAACGCGTCGCAAAGGTAAGGGGAGGCTGGGGGAGGAATCGGACGTCGGGGTGGGGGTGCGAGCAGGGAGGGGGGCGATCGGAAGAGGCGTAGGACAGATGGCAGGGCGGCGAGAGGAGAGTCGGGTGGGGGGGGGAGTAACACCGGAAGAGAGCGGCAAATCCGGGCAAGGCAAGACTTGCAGAGGCGTACCTAGGGGGTGCGGGGGGTCGATCCCGACGGTCCGCTCAGCTCGCCAACAAGGAGAGGCAGCCGGACTCGCGTACGCTCCGACCGCCTCTTCTTGCAAGAAGCCGGGTCTTATTCAATCAGGAGCTGCTTTGACATGCAGCTCCTGATTGGATAAGGCCCGACTTCGTGCAGGAAGAGGCGGTCAGAGCAGACGCGAGTGATTTCCTGCACTAGGCACCACATGAAGTCACCCACCGTACCACTCGATTCGGGTAAGCGCAGGTATCGGTGGGTGGCTTATTTGCGGGGGTGCCTTATTTTATATTTTTGTCTAAAAAGGGGGGGCTGTCTTATTTGATGGCCCTGCCTTATCATCGGGGAAACACGGTACTACTACTAGTAAATTAGTAATGCGCTACAAAACTGAGGCCGCACGAGCGCCATTGTTTATCTATATATGCATGAAGCAAGTTCTTTTCAAGTTTCGATCGTTTGAAGCGTGTGCATAAACTTTCTTTTGCGATCTTCCATAGATTCAGTCAAATAATTTTTAAATCCATTCGAAAATGTCGAAGCGTAAAGAGAATGAAGAGTTTGGTAGCAGCACAAAGAAAAAGCGCAGCCAATTTAAGAAGGAATGGCTGACCGAGTTTTTGGTTGACACCACGTTGCCGCACGCGAGTGGACGGAAAACAGTGGCGATGAAAGAAATATTCGAATATAGCGACACGGACAACGCATTAATTTGCTCCCTATGCCGAAAAGCAGGTGTTAACGGAGAATGGAGCACAGGGAAGACTTGGTCTGAGTGGAAAATTGATTATTTAAAGCGTCATCTGAATCATAATTCTCATTTAGAAGCGGTTCAAAAGCTTCACAATCAAAGCCGAGGTTTTCTAATGAATTTCTTGAAAGAAACTCCCGATAGTCGGAACAACAGAATCGAATACGCACAGAGATATAAATCAAGTCCAGAGGGAGTTAACATTTTAATTGATAATATATTGCTAGCGGTAAAGTTGAATTCGTCCATGCTATCCGTCCAGGAAATTCACAATCACATGGCTAAATACGTAAAAATACCTGATAGCTGGAGAAGCAAAAACTATGCTTTCGAGTTCCTTGACTGCATAAATGCCATTATTAAACGGGAAACATTTACAGAAATCCGGAGGTCTCCTTTTCATACCCTAATAATTGATGAAAGTACTGATATTTCTGTTTCGAAAATTCTCATAATATACATTAAATTTAGAAGAAGTGGCAGCAACATTCATGAGACAGTTTTTGCTGGCATCAAACATCTAACTGCTTGTGACAGCACAGCTATAGTTGATGCTATAAAGCAGTTTTATAGTGAGAACGATTTAGATTTCAGTCGTATGGTCATGTTCACGTCCGATGGAGCATCAGTCATGCTTGGGAAGCATAATGGTGTAGCTGCAAAGTTACGTCAATCAGTTCCTCATCTTCTAGAGCAACACTGTGTAGCTCACCGCGAAGATCTAGGCATAGACGATGCATGGAAAACGATCCCATTCATGAAAGAGATCGAAACTCTAATACGCACCGTGTATACGATTTTCAGTAGATCGAGCGTACGAAAAGCCAAACTGGAGGATATTGCTAATGCTGCAGACTCAGATGTCATTTCATTTAAAGCTATACATGATGTTAGGTGGCTGTCTCGGCACTTTGCTGTAAGTGCAGTGGTTAGAAATTATGACATCCTGTTAGAATATTGTCAAGAACAGGTGGAAGAAGACAATGATCCCGTGCACAAATACTGCCTTACTAAATTGAGTAATCTGGAATTTAAAGTTGCGCTATTTATTCTCTGCGATGTTCTTGAGGAGCTTGGATCACTGTGTAATCTTCTTCAGAAGAGTTGTTTGGCACCTTTGGATGCATTCCAGTTCACTAAAGCCAAATTAAGGAAACTCAGATCTCAATATCTGGGAGAAAAAACACATTTCAATGAAAATGTTGAAACTCTCATTTCATCTTGTAATTCTGTAATTAAAACAGATCATATTCTTACATTTATTACACAAACTTGTGATCATATGGACAAAAGATTTCCTGAAAATGAATTAGAGGACTGGCGTGTTTTCGACAAAGACTGTATCTCAAATCCGTCCAACTTAGAGGAATTTACATTTGGAAACGAACAATTTTCACGATTATCTAACCGTTATTTTCTGTTAATGAACAAAGATGATGAACATTGTTTCAAAAGGCAGCTTATTTCAGAATATTCGGAGTTCAAATATATTATTGCTGAAAAAGTAAAAGCAGGAGCTATACAAACGCTTCAGGAAATGTACAATTTTGCTCAGCAGCATAAACAGTTCAGTGGACTAAATGCTCTATTAGACGTGTGTGGCACCTTTCAGGCTTCAAGTGCCGATTGTGAGAGAGGATTTAGCTTGATGAATGCTATAAAGACAAAGACTCGTAATAAGTTAAGAGTAGAACATTTGGAATGCCTAATTAGAATCAAACTTTATTTAGCCACAGGAAATAATGTAAACATAGACAGTGTTTACAATTTTTGGAAATCAGAAAAAGGCAGAAGAGAACAATCTTAATAAAGAATTTTGTACTTTCAAGAATTAATGCGTTGTTTTGTGTTCTTAAAAATATTATTTAACGTTATTTAATTTAGCGTGTAGGCCTAAAATTCCTTTGAATACCTCGTCCTCATGTATCAGCAACTTTGACAACATATTTATTTGGCTCATAACTTGCTGGCGCCCGATATTTTTAGCTCACAGTGAAAAAAGTTTGCTCACAACACCCGCCCGCTTAGAGGGAACACTGCTTGTGACCTGATTTGTCAATGTTTGTTTGAAACAGGATATAGGGCTTGATAGACCTTCAGTTTGCCCAATATAGTGAATCATTTTATAATTATACCCCCTGCTCCCCAATCCCTTAGCCCCCCTGGATCTCCATCCACCCCTAGAACTTATCCAAGGCGATCCTAGGTTGCTAGTGGGCCCCGTCTAGCACAGGGTTCCAAAAGGCAGTTATAACAAATAGTAGTAGTCTCACAGTACTACCATTAGGGGTCAGCCTTTAATACAAGGGCAAAAGTATTTTTTAAAAAAACCTCCTTTATCAATATTTTAAAAAAATTGACTATAATTACCCATTCCTTATTCTCCTCATTCTCCCATGTCTCCTGGAAAGAAAAGAGTGAAAACTAATTTAGGATTTTTCTATACTATCTTTCTGTGGTTACAATAGAAACAGTTTTCATATTCTATACACTCTCATTTATTTACATACTTATCAAGTCAGTTTTAATGGGGTCTTGTCAGATACTTGGAGTAATCCTTGTGGAGTTCATCAAGGATCCCCTCTTTCCCCAGTATTTTTCAATATTTATCTTGCCTTCTTGAGTTCAAGATGATCAAATTTTGATATCAATTTTTTAATTATGCAGATGACATAACTTTAGTAATTCCTATGTTTTCTAATCTTTCATCAGCTTCTCAGTTAATTTCGAAGGTTTTTCAGACTGTAGATTATTGGATGAGGGGTTTTAAATGAAAGCTTAACCCAGATAAAACTACATTTTGCTTTGCATCTCCTACCAAACGTACAGAACATTTGACTCTGAATGGAGTGTCCTACCCTATTACCCCAACAATCAGGATTTTAGGTGTATACTTTGAATTAAAAAAAATCTATCCATGAGTGATCAATCACATTGATGTTCTAGTTCGAAAAAGCTTCTTTACATCATGGAAACTATGAACAATTGGATCATACTTCAATATTACTCCATTCAGGTTATTGGTACAATCTTTAGTGTTGAGTATTTTGGACTATTGCAACATACAACATCTGGCAGGTTATCGTAAACATTTTCAAAGATTTTGTACTGTTCAAAATACTGCCATGCATTTAATATTTAATTTGGGAAAAACCCCCAGATCATATTACACCTTCACTGGTTGCCAGTAGAGGCTAGGGTGTTTTTCAAGTTTGGAACCACGTGTTATTAGGCCTTGCATGGTTACATATACCCAATTATCCAGTTGATCAGTTTACGTTCACTCATTTCGAGCCACTGCAATGCCTGTTTTCCCTTCTGCTCGTGGTTGTACATGCCCCACAAACATGATCAAAAAACTTCAAACTGTTCAGAACACAGCCCTTAGACTAATTTACTCACTCGGAAAATTTGACCACATCACCAATGCCTACCTAGACTCACACTGGCTACCGATTCGAGCCAGAATTCAATTCAAACTATACTGTCTACTCTTCAAAGTAATTAACGGTACTGCACCCACCTACCTAAATGACCGCCTAAACCGTAACCTTCCAACCAGAACAAGAAGAACACTGACATCATTCACATACCCACCACTCAAGGGTACTCATCGCAAAAAGCTTTATGATAGCCTCCTGGCAACACATGCTGCAAAACTCGAACCTTCCATCACCAGATTGTTAACCACAACATCAGACCTCAAGACATTCCGTAAAGAAATCAAAACACTGCTGTTCAAAAAGCATATACAATCTACCTAACCTCCCTCACCCCATCCCCCAAGAAACCAAAACACTGCCGTCCAAAACATCTTCCGATGTTATTAAGTCTTTACTATCATTCTGTTATTAAGTCTCTATCCTCAAACTGTATTGTCTATTGTCATGTACCATCCTGGAAATGTCCAGTTCTCTTCTTATGTAATCCGCTTTGAACCGCAAGGTACAAGCGGAATAAAAATCACTAATGTAATGTAATGTAATGTAATAAGAACATAAGAAGTTGCCTCCACTGGGTCAGACCAGAGGTCCATCTCGCCCAGCGGTCCGCTCCCGCGGCGGCCCATCAGGTCCGCGACCTGTGAAGTGGTCTCTGACCATTCCTGTAACCTACCTCAAGTTCTATCTGTACCCCTCTATCCCCTTATCCTCCAGGAACCTATCCAAACCCTTCTTGAACCCCTGTACAGAGTTCTGGCCTATCACATCCTCCGGAAGCGCGTTCCATGTGTCCACCACCCTCTGGGTAAAAAAGAACCTCCTAGCATTTGTTCTAAACCTGTCCCCTTTCAATTTCTCCGAGTGACCCCTAGTGCTTGTGGCTCCCCACAGTTTGAAGAATCTGTCCTTATTTACTTTCTCTATGCCCTTAAGGATTTTGAAGGTCTCTATCATGTCCCCTCTAAGTCTCCTCTTCTCCAGGGAGAACATCCCCAGCATTTTTAACCTGTCAGCGTATGAAAATTTTTCCATACCTTTTATCAATTTAGTCGCCCTCCTCTGCACTCCCTCGAGTACCGCCATGTCCTTCTTGAGGTACGGCGACCAGTATTGAACACAGTACTCCAGGTGCGGGCGCACCATCGCGCGATACAGTGGCATGATGACTTCCTTCGTCCTGGTTGTAATACCCTTTTTGATGATGCCCAGCATTCTGTTTGCTTTCTTTGAGGCTGTCGCACATTGTGCCGATGGTTTCAGTGATGTGTCGACCATCACCCCCAGGTCCCTTTCAAGGTTACTAACCCCTAGCAGTGTTCCCCCCATTTTGTAGCTGAACATCGGGTTCTTTTTCCCTACATGCATGACCTTGCATTTCTCTACGTTAAAACTCATTTGCCACTTTTTTGCCCAGTCTTCCAGTCTCGTTAGGTCCCTTTGCAGGTCTTCACAGTCTGCCGTGTTTCTAACCCTGCTGCAGAGTTTGGTGTCATCAGCAAATTTGATAACCTCACATTTCGTCCCTGTCTCCAGATCGTTAATAAATATATTGAAGAGTAGAGGTCCCAGCACCGACCCCTGTGGAACTCCGCTCGTGACCCATTGCCAATCTGAGTATTGTCCCTTTACTCCGACCCTCTGTTTCCTGCCTGCCAACCAGTGCTTGATCCATCGGTGGATATCCCCTTGCACCCCGTGGTTCCACAGCTTTTTAAGTAGCCGTTCGTGAGGTACCTTGTCGAAGGCTTTTTGGAAGTCAAGGTAAATGATGTCTATGGATTCCCCCTTATCCATCTGGCTGTTTATTCCCTCAAAGAAGTACAGCAAGTTCGTGAGACATGACCTTCCCTTGCAGAAGCCGTGCTGGCTCGCCTTCAGTTGTCCATTGTTTTCTATGTGTTCACAGATTGTGTCTTTTACCATTGCAGAGATTTTTGACAAAGATTGCTGTCTTACCAAGCAGCTATTTGGGATGCAGAGTTTCACGGACTGTTAGCTCTTTCTTCCTCTTGTATGGAGAATTGACTTGTTAATCACTGAGATTGTTCAGTCTTCTTAGTTTTTAAACCGCACAGAACTGAAAAGTTTTGGGATATACATATATGATTTTATATTATGCTATGAACTGAAAAAAACCACACCAAAATGATTTTTGTTGTATCTTCCACAGAACTCGGCTGATTCTTATGAAATTTAGTGCGTCGTATTCTGAATGAAGTTGACTTAAAATGTTGAAACTATTTCCTACCGCACCACAATACTGCCTTGTGAAAATTAATTGTGAACTGAATAAAAAACACATCAAAAAGTTTTATGGCGTATCTTACAGAAAAATGTAAAGTCAAAAAGAGGGAGAGTGTGCCGCAGTGGTTAAAGCTACAGCTTCAACACCCTGAGGTTGTGGGTTCAAATCTCACACTGTTCCTTGTGATCCTGGGCAAGTTACTTAATCCCCCCCCATTGCCCCAGGTACGTTAGATAGTTTGTGAGCCCGCTGGAACAGAGAGGGAAAAACTGTTTGAGTACCTGAATAAATGCATGTAAACCATTCTGAGCTCCCCTGGGAGAACGGTATAGAAAATTGAATAAATAAATAAAAAAGTAATGTTTCAGTTAACTCCCTATCCACAAAGGCACGCCATCAGCCTTGGCCGCCAATGATCTATGGACTTGTCAATGACGCCCTGCTTCAGCTCAGCCCAAACAGAGATGAGACGCTGTTTGACGTAAGATATCGCTATCTGGTAGTTGCGTTCCTCTATCAGCCCCCAGATCCGGTAGTCAACTAGGCTTAGATTTGGTGAATTCGCAGGCCAGAGGTCTGGACCAATGAAGTCTGGGGTCTCCCGAAGTAGCAGTTCTAAGGTGTTCTTTGTCCGATTTACTGGGGCATTGTCCTGTTTGAAGCTGTGACATGCGACGGATCGCTGGCAACAGCTTCTGCATCAAGAGGATGTCCCAGTAGTATGCGTCGTTGATCTTAACCCCAGGATCATTGAAGAAGAAATCTGTAAATCTGAGATTGCGACCGAGATCATGACTGATTGGCTGGAGGTCGGGGAGGTTCGTAGTAGGCGATTGGCATTAACCTCACGCTTCAGTGTTGTTGAAGGTACGCATAGGCAATCATTCTGTGTGTTAACCGGTAAATATCTTTTCATCTGTAAACCAGATGAAGCTGACACTCTGCTCTGTGTACTTGGTCAAAAGCTGCTTGCACCATTTTAGTCACGTGTTTTTGTTCTGGATACGACACATTTTAAGACACTTTAATTTCAGATCATCATGAATTATTCCAACCACAGTTGACTGGCTTATTCCAGTTTCTCTTGCTATTTGGCGAGTTCTTCGGTGTATTTGCAGCGCATCCTACTGGCTCAGTACAAGATCGCGTACAACTTCAATGTACTCTTGTGTGCGAACCGAGCGCAGTCGTCCGCTGCCTTACGATCCACAGTGCTGGTTGCTCGGATCTTGCATAGCAGCACACCAAGGCCGTTGTTGTCCCAACCCTTCTGTGGGAACGCTTTCAACATTCGTTGACTGCTGTAACTTTTGAGCTCTTACATCTACTCCCACCCCAAGGTAAGAACACCACTAAAATTATATCTGTGACATTTCAGAATCGTACCTCAGGTCACTCTGGACTCCTTGCTCTCTGAATTGGAAAAAGAGAGAATATATTTCAGATTTAAAAACTTAGAGTACACAAACCAGTATTATCTACACATAATTAGATAAAGTGAAGTTACTCATCTGTAGCAGGAGTTCTCCCAGGACAGCAGGACACAAATTCTCACACATGGGTAATATCATCCGAAGGAGACCCAGTGCAGACGCCACTCTGCATTCTAGAGTTTTCTGAAGCTTTTTGCAGCATCCACTACACATGTAACCAGTGCCTTCCCGCCCAGCATGGGACCAGCAGTACATGGGCTAGATTCACTAATGTCAGGTTTAGCAACAATCCTTCCTGCCATCTTTTTGGGGTTTGGGGGGATGGTAGCTCACGCTTTAGGGGCTTTTTTTCTAATGGGACAGGATATATGAAGTTACAGTGACAGGAGGCTGCTTACCCTGTCACTACTGCTAGGGATCTGGATTGTGTCAATCACTCAATGAGGGATTGAGTCGGTGGATTTGCATGCAAACTTGAGAGTGAATCAATGGCTGTTGGAGAATCGGTCAACAGCGATTGAGTCGCTATCTTTAGTGAATCTAGCCCAATATGAAAGCAAAAGAACACAACTCCTAGGGAAGGCGGGAAAGGAAGTGAGAATTTGTATCCAGCTGTCCTCAGAGAACACCTGCTAAGGGTGAGTAACTTTGATTGCTCATAGGACAAGCAGGGCAATGATTCTGATGCAAGGCAATCCCTCCATGTCCAACTGAAATGGAATGGATGCGGCCAAAATAGGAGAAAGAGGATGGGATTTGATAGTCCCCTTTTCTGTGGTTACAAGCAAGGCAGTTGACATATTATATACAAGTGCTCAGTTTGTACCTGGGAGTGTTAAGTGACTTGGCCAGAACTACAAGCAGCCGCAGTGGGAATCGAACCCAGTTCCCCAGGAGGTGAGGAGTGGCTTAGAAATGTTGCCTCAGCACCCTGAGGTTGTGGGACTGAATCCCAGCGCTGCTTCTTGTGACCCTGGGCAAGTCACTTAACCCTCCATTGCCCCAGGTACAAAATAAGTCCCTGTATATATATAAACTGCTTTGAATTTGCAACTGCAAAAGAGCATAGACAAGTCCCTTTCCTTTCTCAGATTGCTCTCCTGTGGTGGGAGGAATCTAAGGCTAGGCCTAAAGATAGGGTTACCAGATTTCCTCTTTGAAACAGAAAGATTTTATTTCTCAAACACAAACCACGTTGCACTTGTTCTGGTCAGCCAGGAACAGCAAGAGGTGGTAGTGGTTTGGTGAGGTTACCCTTAAACCAGGAGGCCGGGACTCCCCTGTCCCTGTGCCTTTAGGCATGCAATGGATAAATCTGTCCCTGACTCTCACTATATGGGTTAACACTGCAAAATGAAAATAAAATGCACATCTTTCCATATCGGCCACCAATGCGTGAGTGCCACAGGAGCACACAGAGGTGAGAAGGTGAGTGGAGGGAGCTGGGGAGACTGAAGGAGAAAGGGGAAAGAAGGCCTAATGGGGACCTCTAGAGTATCGTACATTTTCAGAATACTCACATGGCCGCACGCATCTCTCGATCTTGTCTCTGACAAAAAAAGAACAATGAAGCCATCAGTATCTGGAGAATTGATTCTTCAAACTTGAAGCAGAAAACACAATTTGGCAAATGTTTAAAGTTACTTTTCCTACTGCATTTCTCAGATTATATAAAATTGAAAAATGAGCAAACTGATAATTATGTGGTCACGTCTCATCCTGCTACAAATCTAAAACCTTTAGCACATATCCACCCACTTATTCAGACTTTGCCAACTAGTCTCCAATCAGATAACCAGGAGCTCACAAACTCACCCCTCCTGCCACATTCATATGGAACTCTTTTAACCCAGTAACACAAGAGGGCCTTGACAAAATCCCAAGACCTGCTCCCTCCATCCCTGGCAGAATCCCCTATAGGAGGGAAAAATACACTTTTCCACATAGTCCTCATGCAAGATGACGCATTTGTTGTATCGTTCAACTAGCTTCAGGATTCCTGCAGAGAAGTTTTTTGGCTGCTCCCGAAGCCAGGTGAGCACCGCTTCCTTTACTTCATCGTGCTTTGTCTTTTGATCTCCGGGTCGCAGTGAGACACCCATGTCTCGTCGCCAGTGACAATTCTCTCCAGAATACTCGGATCTTCTTCATTCCGTCTCAGGAACTGGGTCGCAAACTCCACACCCTGTTGCTAAGCTGTTTGGGAACCCATCGTGCACAGACTTTCCTGAATCCCAAGTCATCACGCATTATGGCACAGGCAGATCATAGCCGATATCCCAACTGAGCCGATTGAGACACCGTTATGTGTCGGTCTTCTCTAATCAAGGCATCAGCCCTGTCAATGTGCTCATGTGTGTTGATGGGCAGCCAGAATGACCTTCATGGGTTACACATGTTCTTCCCGCTTTAAACCTTTTCTCCCACTCATAAACCTTTTCTTGATTCATGGTGTTCTCTAGATACTGAGTCAATATCTAAAGGTGGCTTTCCACAGATTTCACTCCCTCTGCCAAAAGAGAGAGCACCACTGCACGTTGTTCTTCGATGGTGCAATCTTCCAATGGAGCGTCCATGTTTCTGACCTTGTGGCTGCCACATGACTAAAGGCCGAGCGCTGCACTATGTATGGACAAACTATTGTGACATTTCCGCTCCCCGAGACGATCATGTCAGAGTGATATCCCATAGTAAATCCTTTGACCGAGATCAGAGACTGACCGAGAATGATCAGGCAGGAGATCCTGAAAGCAGAGTTGCCTATCCTGAGCCATCTGAACCTGAGCAGGAGCCAGAATACAGGTGTCCCAGTAAAAAACCCAGCTCCCTTAAGAGGTTTAATCAGGCTCCCAGTTGTATTTGCCCAGCAACCTTGGAGGGGAGCCAAAGAGCACGAAAGCTAGGAACACAGACACCTAGAACAGGGAGTGGCACAAACTCTCTTAAAAGCTCTCCAAGGCAGTAAGGCAGGCTGCACACGAGGACCTGGCAGAGAAGGTTCTCCGGGCCAGGCAAAGGCCAGACCTCGCACAGGAGCCTATGGAATGGGAGGATTCCATTGACCAAGAATCAGCTGAGCAGTTGGGGGCTCCAGAAAGTATGGACACAGCTGAAGAAAATGTGCCTGGAGCTGAGAACGTGGAAGCCATGGATGTCCGTTTGGCAGTCTCTCACTAAGGACTGGAGGTACTTGTTTCCATAAGGAGATAGTTATTGGGACTGTTAGTTTTGGTTCTACTGAAAACCCAAGCTGAGAGCAGTGCTGCAGCAGCATTCAGCATTAATTACATTGCTGCAATACAGGTGTGCAAAAGCCAGGGGCAACTCAAAGGAGTTTTCTTTTGGGCTTGTGGAACAGTTTCCCTGTTGCCTGTTATATTCCAAGGGACTTTCAGGATTGGGGTAGGATCCCCGAAGATCTGTGGGAGCTTGTTAAAGCTATTGAATAAAGGGGAACCAGCAATTCTGCTGCCCAACTGGAGACTAGCTATTGCTGGAATGACAAGAGCCTGCAGTAAGGCCTTACTTTTCTTTTCATGTTTGAAGTTTGCTTTGCAATGTGAAGAAACAGGATTATATGACTGAAAGTCCAGGACTCAAAAATATTCTTGAGGTCTTTTCCTTTTTGGGACTAGTTTTGTTTTCTCTTGCTGGGGAAGCCGCTAGAACCTTTATTGTGGACTTCTATGGACTTACCTACTATAAGAACTGCTGTTCTTCCATTGAACTGTTTTGGGAGAAGGGAAACCTTTTTCCTTTGGAGCAAAAGGAAGTTAGTGCTAGTGCTTCCTTGTATGATTTTTGTTTTTGGTGACAAATTAAACCTTGGACATTTTTGATTTGACTTGGCTCTCGCTGTGGTTTATTGTAGCGAAGCCCGGAGTATTGGGACGCCAGTGAGGTCTTCCACTTTGGGAGCCACGCCAGGGTCGTGCTGCCGCCTGTCAGTGGTCTTCCACAAGCTTCCAGAGACCCCGGCAGGTGACACTATCCAACAGGGAATTTATGAGTACATATGTTGAATTTTGCTAGCTCTGTTCTGGTTATCATGTAATTTAAGAATTGCCTTTCATTTTTGATTCACCCTCGTAGTAAATTACCATTCAGTTCATAGAGGAAAAGTTCATAGTCTGCTACTATCTATTACGGACTTTTCCTCCAGGAAGTTGCCCAAATCTTTTTTGGACCTGATACACTAACCACTGTTACCACATTACCAGAGGATGCGTTCCAGAGCTTAACAATTAATTGAGTGAAAAAATAGAAAATGGGGAGCAGAGAGGGGAAGACATAAGAACATAAGAATAGCCTTACTGGGTCATACCAACAGTCCATCAAGCCCACTAGCCTGTTCTCACAGTGGCCAGTGGCCAATCCAGGTCCCTAGTACCTGGCATAACATTCCATGCTACCGATCCAGGGCAAGCAGTGGCTTCCCCTTGTCTTTCTCAATAACAGACTATGGATTTTTCCTCCAGGAACTTATCCAAACCTCTCTTAAAACTTGCTACGCTATCCGCACATCACTACCCCCATGTAACCTAATCTATCTCTATTAATTCTAAACATAGTAACTTTCATGTGAACTTAGATATTTCATTATTATTTGATGTATATTACATGAAGCTAAACTGTAAACTTTGAGCAGGATCAAAACAGCCCAACAGTTCTGGAGTCTTAAAAGAAATGGTGGATCTTTCATTCACACTACGAGGGAGTCGTGAGGGAAGGATGTCAAGAGATCAGCCAAGAGTGTATTGTTCAAAAAACCCACTTTCTTGATGGATATGCCGTCTCTGAGACTTACCTGACAAGCCGAACTGTTTATAATGTACTCAGTGGATGGCCCACCATCAACTTCGTGGCGATGGAAGCATTTATGGCAGATGTTAAGCCCCAAGTTAAGCATAATAAAAGATGCCTCTAAAATAAAACAATGCTTTAATAAGCAAAATATCCCTAACAATATTATTATCAACAACTTAATATACTAGAACTGAAAGTTAAAGGTGGAATAGAAGTCAATAAATGTAATGTAATATGCATTTAGGCCTCCTAGGTATTTAAATGTCTCTATCATATCTCCCCCTTCTGCCTTTCCTCTAAAGTGTACAGATTGAGATCTTAAAGTCTGTCCCCATACGCCTTATGATGAAGACCCAAGTCTATGGGACTCCCACGGGGAAACCCCCCCCCCCCCAGGCTCACGGGACTCCCACAGAGATGGAACCAGGATTCCCGAGGCCTAGAAAGAGAATTAGTAGAAGATAGACAAAAGCAGGAACTGGGACCAAGATGATGGAAAAACAAAATGTCCCACCAGCTACAGCAAGGGAGATGTTCATTTTGAGGGGGGGGGCCTCCCCTCTCTTAGTTATGCCACCAATTGTGTTTAGTCCAAAATGAAGAACTTGCTGAGTTTGTTTTGGGGCTTCCAGTACAGTTTTGGCCCATTTTTCTTAGGCAACCCTTGTCCTGAAAAGTGCTTGAAATGATTTTGATGCTGTATTGTTTGATTCTTTACACGTTGCTGCATTAAAAACTATTTGTGGATCTTGGAAGGACCTCTCACAAGTTACCTGTGCCAGATGGTGGAACCAGATTTCTTTGCTCTACAGATATGAGCTTTATATTGCCCAAAAATCCAACTCTTTCAACAAGAAATGGTCGACCCTACAATCACATGACCTAATGTCTATTCTAATTCTTTATATTGTATTTTATTGCTGGTTTAAATAAACTAAGACTTTAAAACCAAATCAGAACTGTCAGAAGTAATTGCTGCTTTTTATGGGGACAGGAGTTTGGTTTTCGCTTAATAGTGAAGTTACCTCCAGCGCCACATTCAGCGCATCCTTTAGGGGACTGATTATAGACCATCCACTGAAATCGATGCTCCACAGTATATCTGTTGGATCTGAGCATCTTCCAGATGAAACGATGGCACTTGTCCATCGCTTTCAGCCATCTAAAAGAAAAAAAGAAAGAAAGAGTGTAAAACTTTCTAGTTTATAATCTAAGCTAAAAGCCAAAACAAAGTGGAACAGTCGCTCATGGAAGCAGCAGATAAAGGAACGAAGTCTTTTAGAGAACGTGTGCCTTACGCCTCGTTATGCTCCGTGCTGGCATGGATGGTGTAGGATTTTTCAGCTGCAGGAGACAGAAAATAGAAATCAGTCAGCAAAAAGTCCCCGCTATGAATGCTGGCATCTTTTGGGTACTTTTTTTCAACCTAAGCCAAAAATCAGAGACCTTAAATTCAAGCAGTATACTGCTAGATATGGCCATCTTGAGAGAAACATTTTGAGCCAAGGGAAAGTTTTGTTCCGCACTGTTTCAGTTTATCCCCTGATGAAGCCGGTAAATGTAAAACAGCGGCCCCGCAGTGCTGTTCAATATCGCTAGCAAGATAAGTGCTGTTTTGATTTTTTGATATATATTTGAAAACTACAAATATTCACAAAGTATGAGCCAATGATCGAGATTCTGACCTGTTAACACATCTAGCAGTATACTGCTTGAATTTAAGGTCTCTGAGGCTTGTCTTCGTATAGTTATTTATTCACTAAGGTGCTATCAGAGGTGATTTTTGGCTTAGACTGATTATTTGTACCTCTTTTGTATTTGTTTTTCTACTTTTTTTCAACCACAGCAGAAACTTACGAGTTAAGATTAAGATAACGTGCTCATCATCCGTCTCCTCCAGCCAGCAATTCAAGGCATATTCCTTAATAGGAGGGTCTTCTCCCTAATTAAAGCAAAAAAAGAGACAAGAATCAGTATAAAGAAACCCCAGGATTTTGAACAATCCCAGTCTATTCCCGAACTAGTGGGTTATGCATCCCATTTTGCAAGATCTCTTGTAGGAAGCCTCCTTTACATATTTTTGATCCTCCCCTCTGACTTCCAGACTTCCACTCTTTCCTGCAAACCTGACTGACCCCCCACCCATGGCAGAATGGAAGGAGGGATGCCTACCGTCTCCTGCCAATGGCCCCCCAACCCTCCCCCTGGAGCAGGCTAATGATTCTGCATATTAAAAGATAAGTATTAAACAACAGTATGTATTGAGAAAGACATCAAGGAGAAGGTGAAAATAAGGTTCAAAGACGAATATCATTGCCCACTGAAATATGCATTTGCAATTAAGTGGATTTCACCATATTTGACACTCGGAAGTAGGGTTGCCATTTCACAAAAGCCCTAACAGCAGTGACAGGAGGCTCCTTCCCTGTCACTGCTGTGAAGACTCTGCGCCAGTGTTCCCGCTAAGGTGCGCTGGTGTGCGCTTGCGCACAAAATATTACCTGGCAGCGCACAAGTTTCTCGTCACAGCGCACACATTGTAGAGCACAGTTCTTCAACCGCCGGTCCGCAAACAAAATCTTGCCGGTCCGCGAAGGATTCGGTCCCCGCCGCAACGAAAGGCCGGCGTCAGCTGACTTGCAACTTCCTGTTGCAGTCGCTGTGCCGGGACTCCTGCCTTCGCCGGGACTCCTGCCTTCCACCGCGTTTGCCTCCTGCCTTGTCTCCGCACCTCCAGACCAGCAGCGGCAGCTCTGTATGTTTTTAACTTCGGCACAGAGCTGCCCCTAATCAATAGTTTAGCGCGGTTTCATAAGGCAGCCTCGGGGCCTTTGCTAGGCCGGCCCACATCGCATCATCGAAGCGGGCCGGCTATCAAAGGCCCCGAGGCTGCCTCATGAAACCGCGCTAAACTATTGATTAGGGGCAGCTCTGTGCCGAAGTTAAAAGCATACAGAGCTGCCGCTGCTGGTCTGAACTCTTGGGCCGCTGAAGGAGGGCAAAAAGCAGCTATCCTGGAGGTTTCCCTTCCTCTCGCCTTACAGGTTCCTTTTTTCCACCTTTTTTTTTTTCCTTCAAACGGCAACGGGCCCCAGCATCGACATCAATCAAGTAAGTTCCACTGTCAATCAAGCGGTTCTGCTCGGCCAAAGCTTCCCCTGTGACATGAGCCACCCTCAGGGGAAAGAAAGTGACCCACAAAGGTGAGGGGAAGGGGGGCAGATGATGGAAGTTGGGGGGGGGAGAGAGAGAAGGGGCAGATGATGGAATGGAGGAGATGAGAGAGAGAGAGAAGGGGACAGATGATGGAAGTGAGAAGAAGGGAGAGAGAGCAGAAGGCAGATGGATGTCAGTTGAGAGGGGAGAGCAGATGCTGAATGGAAGTGGGGAAAGAACACATACTGGATGGAAGGAGGAGATAAATAAAGGGGGAAGAAAATAGTAAGATAATGGAGGGGTGAGGGAAAGGGGTGACAAGCTGTGTGTAGACACAGTGAAAAGAGGGAAACGGGACTAAATAGTAAGAAAGAATTTAATTTAGATGGAGGCAGAAAATAGAGAAGGAAGACCAGAGAAGAAAAGGGAAGAGAGCAGAGAATGATCAGATCTGAGTGGAGGAAATGAGAAGAGAGATATGCTAAAAACCACAGGGGGGAGGGAAGGATAGAGATGCCAGACCATGAGGGGAACAGAAGGAAGATGATGGATGCTAGACCAAATTGGAGGGTGGGGGGGGGGCAGGAGGAGAGATGGCAGGGAAAGACAGACAGTGAATGGAAGGGGCAGATGCTGGACTGAAGAGACAGAGAAGGTTATCATGCTGCTGTACCGGGCCATGGTACGCCCTCACCTGGAGTACTGCGTCCAGCACTGGTACTTTAAGAAGGACACGGTACTACTCGAAAGGATCCAGAGAAGAGCAACTAAAATGGTTAAGGGGCTGGAGGAGTTGCCGTACAGCGAAAGATTAGAGAAACTGGGCCTCTTCTCCCTTGAGCAGAGGAGATTGAGAGGGGACATGATAGAAACATTCAAGGTACTGAAGGGAATAGACTTAGTAGCTAAGGCAGGGAGAACGAGAGGGCACTCTCTAAAGTTGAAAGGGGATAGATTCCATACAAACGTAAGGAAGTTCTGTGGTAGAAAGCAACATATTTATTTGGCTCATAACTTGCTGGCGCCCGATATTTTTAGCTCACAGTGAAAAAAGTTTGCTCACAACACCCGCCCGCTTAGAGGGAACACTGCTCTGCGCATGTGTCAATCGCTCCCTGAGTGAATGATCAGTTGTGCAAATCATTTGCATGCAAACATTACATTACATTACATTAGGGATTTCTATTCCGCCTGTGCCAAACGATCGCTGCTGGAGAATCGGCCAGAGAATCAACCAACAGCGATCGAGTCGCTATCTCTAGTGCATCGAGCCCTTTGAGGACAGGAGGCATTTCTATAATTAAGTGCCTCTGTTTAGGTAATGCAAAAGCATTCAGTAGATGTCTATTCTATTCCAGAACCAAGGTCCATATTACCATAACTTGGGATTAACAGGCCAAAAACATTTATCCCCACCCCCACCTGCCTTTACTAAGCCCGACATAAATACTGGCATATTACTTACTAAATATATTGTGAAATATGTCTTGGACAGATCGAGTCTGATTGGCCTCCAGTCACTAAAAGTATAAAAATAAATAACGTTAAAAATTTCATAGACTAATAAAGTTCAAATCAATCACATACAGTAATCATTTCATTTATTAAATTTGCATTCCATTCAATGTACAAATCTTTAATTTTTTATTTATAATGAAAATCTACTTACTTTCCTGTGGTCCCCATGACTTCAGACCTCTGAAAAATGATAAAGAATGTATTAGAAATGATGCCTGATATCAGCAAATAAACTGCACCATGTTTATTTCCTAGAAAGCTATTGTAGTTTAGGGCAAGGGATCGGGACTTGTTCTACGACCACACTCAAAGTGGTTGACAGATATACAGGAGGAGGAGAGAGACCGGACTGCAGGGGGAAGATTCAGGAACATAGGAAGGAGAGGGAAAAAGATCATGGATCCCTGGGTTAGGAAGGAAACAGGGGATGGTGACAGGTGCCAGAAATTTAGGCCAGGATTTTACAGGTCGACATTTCCGCTGCCCAGGGTCCTTCCTGAATCGCGGCCAGTGGCAGAAGTCCGGCATCGCCTCTAACCATGCCTACTTTCGGGATTCGGCATCACTAAGTGCCAGTAGCCGCCAGGGAACCAGGTGTTAGTCTTGGAGTATTTATTTTTTTTAACAAGATTTAATGGGGCCACTAATTATTCCACCGCTGAAGCCCAATTACAACAATTAATTTAGGTGGAGGTAGGGTGGCAACCACCGCCTAAACCTTCTGCGGCTTTTGTAGAATCTGAATCTATCCTGTAACTATGACAAATTGTAATCGGTTGACTGTGTATTATGTATGTCAAGCTGTAACCCGTTCTGAGTTCTTTGGGGAGAACGGGAGAGGAAACAAATTAATTCAATAAATAAATATCACTAACCAATTAATTGACAATGAGGGAGGCTTCAGAGTATGTGTGGCACCTACCAGTAACATGGGGTCCACGAAGTTCCGCTTCTCTGTCCTCTTCGCCATTCTGTGGATGAAAAGATAAATGAGAAATTAAATAAAATAAGCAATTAACCCTCCCCTGTCCCTCCTTTCCTCTAGGGTCTACATAGTCATGGCTTCCAGTCTTCCTTCATACGTTTTCTGGCACAAACCTCCTACCGTTTTCATCGCCTTCCTCTTTTTATGTCCTATGGTATCATCCGCAAAAAGGCAAACTTTTCCTTCTAACCCTTCAGCAATATCACAACGGGTGGCACACCGTGTCAGGAATCTCCCGCCTTCCTCTGCCACTGCTGCTTTCCTGAACCAGCAACAGCGACAGTAACCTTTATATTCAGTCATTGCGGGATCTTCCTGAACTTCCATCTGGCTGCCGGTCCACTCCCTCTGACACCACTTCCTTGTTCCAAAGCAGAGCCAGCAGCCAGGGAGGTGCAGCAAAGTCCCACAATGACTTCATTTAAAAGTTTTACAACCGCTGCTGCTGTTTTGAGAAGGATACAGTAGAGGTGGGGAGGTGAGGGGGAAGATACTGGATGGCATTGGGGTGAAGGGGAGAGAAAGGGTTTGAAGGTCTGAAGAGAGGTTTCAAAGGGAGGTGGAGGGAGAGAAAGTTTCAAGTTTATTGATTTTTGATATCCCGATCATAAAACAAATATCTGACCGGTTAACAATAAAAAAAAATTTTTTAAATGGGAGAGTAAGAACTAGATGTTGGTGTGTTGGAGAAATTAGCGAAAACATATTAGACATATACTGACAAACATGACTGTGAGGAGAAATGGGAAGGATGGGAAAAGTTACATAATATAAGAGGAAATGAGATAGAGGGAAGGGATAGGACATGAAGGACAAGGGTGCGTGGTATAAGAGATATGCGCAGAAACAAAGGAGAACTTTTGGGACAAGGATGAGTAAATAAGTGGATATAAAAGATTAAGATTTATTAAAGGCATCTTGGAATAGGAAAGTTTTAAAATTAGTTTTGAATTTAGTTAATTGAATTTCATCCCGAAGAGATTGAGGGAGAGAATTCCATAATGTAGGGGCTGTTATGTCAAAATTAGTCTTTCTTGTATAGTAAGATTCTTTTAGGGAAGGGATGAAGAGGAGTTTTTGGTCCGTAGATCGTAAGATACGGGGAGAACTTTGAGGAATTAGCAGTTTGTCTAGAAATAGGGGCAGATGGGAAAGTTTGATTTTGAAAGGGGTCAGATGCTGATGGAACTGGAGTGAAGAATGCAGTAAAAGATCAATGCACTTGTACCCGTTCTACACCACTCAGGATTTTGTAGACTTCAATCATCTACCCTCAGTCATCTCTTTTCCAAGCTGAAAAGCCCTAACCTCTTTAGTCTTTCCTCATACGAGAGGAGTTCCATCCCCTTTATCATCTTGGTTGCTCTTCTTTGATTCTTTTCTAGTGCTGCTATATCTCTTTTGAGATAAGGAGACCAGAACTGAACGCAATACTCAAGATGAGTCTCACATTCTCAGTCTTGTTTACCATCCCTTTTCTAATAATTCCACCGCAGGGGTTCCCTGCCCCCCTCTACCCCACACCTTTAAATTCAAGGATGGCAGGAGAGAAACAGAAACCTGATGACAGATAAAGGCCAAATGGCCTATCTAGTCTCTCTGAGAGGAAGAGACAATGGTTACTCTGCATGGGCAGACTGGATGGGCCATTTGGTCTTTATCTGCCATCAGGTTTCTATGGAGACTAGCTAGATTAAAGCTTGCTCTTTTAAGATCTAAACTGCCAATATAATGGAACCTACAAATTAACTTTTCTCCCCAAACTTATCAAAGCTCAGATCAAAATAATGTATACTTACCCAGCGGTATAGACTCTCTTCCTCTCCTCTCAGAAAGATGTTTCCTCCAAGAAGGAAAATGTCCTCTTCCTTATTTTTACAAAAATAATAAATTAAAAAATAAAAATTTTTACAAAATTAAATGTACAAAATTTTTACAAAAATAAAAGTAGGTAAAATTAAAAATTAAAAAATAAAAATTTTTACAAAATTAAATGTACAAAATTTTTACAAAAATAAAAGTAGGTAAAATTAAAAATTAAAAAATAAAAATTTTTACAAAATTAAATGTACAAAATTTTTACAAAAATAAAAGTAGGTAAAATAAAAAATTAAAAAATATAATTTTTTCAACAAACAGGGGATAAAACACAATTATGACATAAAAACACTAAAGGAAATGAGGGAAGGAAAAAAAATGGATTAAATACAATATAAAAATAAATGAAAGGGTGGGTAAGGAAAAAGACAAAAGGCAGTAAACAAACTTCTTTCTGAAAATCGCGGTGATCACAGCAAAAACACACCCAACTCCCAACACTCTGATCACTAATATGAGCTGCTGATCAGTGCTTACTCTTTCTGACATTCAGCTATGACATCACAGGTCCCATGTCACAATACTCTCTGACTGACATCATTGCTCAAGGTTTTAGCTAGCCATCCTCAAACATCCACATGTAACCACAAGCCTCTCTCCACAGCAAGCTGGAGGGCTACAAAATTTAGCAAATCTCCAGCTATACTACAGCTAAAATGCAAAAAATAGAAATGTAAATACCCAAATATAAGCTCCAATTAAATTTAAATATCAAGAAATAGACACCAAACCAGTGCCGTTTATAATTAAAAGCAATGTTCACATGCATCTCCTTCCATCCTACTTCTGGACCCCTTTTATAAAACCACAGTAGTGATGCCGCACGAAGCCCATAAGAACTGAATGAGCTTTGGTGCATTTCCACGGCTCTCGGTATAAGGGGTCTTCTATTAAAATGTTCATGCTGCCAAGCTAGACTTTACGTATTCACAGTGGCTTACAAATTGAGTAATATAAAATAACAATCATACCAGCTAACATCAAAATTCCTAGCTCACCCTCACTATAAGGTCACTTAAGAATGAACCACTAGACCCCGGTAGAAGCTGATTCTGGGAGACCGTAATGTCTCATAAGTTCAATAGACCCTGCATAGTTAACTCCCCCCCCCCCCCATGACTAATAAAACTAATTATCTCTTCACTTCTTTAATCATTGCAATCGCAAGCCAAAGATCTTCTTGCTCCAATGCAATGATTATTGGTATGAGCTGCAGGTCAAAATTGACTCCCCCCCAACTCCCCCGGGCCTCAGCCATGACCCCCAGGCCCACCCCCATTATTTATTTATTTAGATTTCTATCCTGTTTTCCCTGGAGCTCAGAACAGGTAAGAATTGACATTCACAGTAAAGTTACAGGACAAAAAAATTATAGGCATTCGAAGAAGAGGCAAGGGAGGGGACGTAGAGAGAGAAGGGTAGAGGGAGCAAGACCCCAGCCCTGGCCCCACCCCCTCAAACTGTTCTTGGGAGGGAGGGCATCTGCGCATGTGTGGTGCCCTCCTGACACAGTCCCAAAGTTGCAGCACTGGATTTTTAAAATATATGTTTTAAATAGTTCTCTTTTTAAGTACTCCTCTCAGATTTTGACATCTGCTGTTCTCTTTCTTATTTTCAGTATAACATTATTATTATTTTTTTCCTTTTTGTCTCTTTATAGATTTTTATAAGACAGCCAAGGTATGTCCTCCGTGAAAACCCCTTAAGCCTAGGGGAAGAAGAGGGAACCAATAGGCAACCAGTAACAGAGAGACCTATCAGAGCAAAGGTGGTAGAGGTGACCAGGAAGTACAGCAGTTAGACCAAGGACTCAAGCTTAGGTGAGAGGAAAAGGGAGGCGGTCTTAGGAGAAAGACCACTAGAAACAAAGCAGGAGTGGCTGCAGTATGGATTAGACTACATTTCATATAATGCTTTGCTCACACACTATGGCAGGAAATGAGGGCCCAAAAGAGAGCAGAGCAGTCCAAGGGAATTTGATTGATTTCTAAATAGGTTAAAACTATCAAGACTTGGCACGGAGTCCTAAAGTCTTCAAGAGTCCTAAAGTCTTATTTTACTAATATATGGACAAATATAAAGAAAACAAAATTAAAAACACATGAATAAATCAAATTCAATCACAGATAACCAAACGCATACCTTACAATGCTAGAAATCACCTATGAGGCCTAGATAAGTCAGCAGAGGAATATTCATGCCAGAAATATTAGTACATCAAATCCCCCCTCCCCACCTCCCCATATTTTACATTTTATCTCTAGCCCTTCTGCTTGGATCTGGGAGGAAATCCAGATCGCTGCCCCTCCCTTGTGAGGTTCCTTTTTCTTGGAAGCACAAATGATTCTGTAGTAATCTTTCTGCTGTCAGCCCTTCTCCTGAGATTAGTGTCCTGCATATAGAAGTACAGGGAGATGAGGACTACAGGCTCCTCTTCCACCCTCTCGATGGGGAAGCCAGCACCTTTCTGCCCTGCCACACCACACTTGTGCCATCCCTCCCCTCTCCACCTCATACTTCTGTAGATCTTCACCAGCATGAACAAGTTTTCATGCCTGTTGCTCGCGCCAGCCTGGTTCCTCTCTGAATCGCTTCCGGATCACGGGGCCAGGAAGTGATATCAGAGGGAAACCCAACGCTGGTGTGAAGACATGATGGAGAAGCCAATGTACTAGCGAAGATTTACAGAGATACCTGGGGGGAAGGGAGAGCGCAAGTGTGGAGTAGGGGGCTGGGGAAGGAGTGGCGGGGGAGAGGTGTGGGGGGGGGACCACCGCCCTGGGCACCTCCTATCCTTGCTATGCCACAGATTGAGAGTACAGCCTTTTTACATTTTAAAATGCAGCCTCCCGGGGGACGGAGCCTGACTGGAGCGCTGAGCATACGCATGGGGTAATCGCTCCTCCACTCGACTTTTCTAATAACAGATTCTGCAGAGAAATCAGGTGACTAATATAAGCTTTTACCAAAGTTTTCCCAACATAATCTCACGGTAATGGCTCCACCGAAGCCTGTTAAAGGTGAAACCCCTTAAATGCTCCCATGAGCGGCAAACGGCCGAAGACAGACCCGGGCTCTAAGCCAGATCCCAAACTTGGATCTCTTGTTAAAAGAGATTAGAGCGGTCAAGCTGATAGCGCAAGCACAGATAGCTGAAACCAAGATAATTCGTGAGGAAATTGAGTCTCTCAGCTCTCAGTTTGTCGATGCCCATCATCGCATCGATGCGCTTGAGGCTCACTCTCTTATAGCGCAAACGAAATTCCAGCTAGTGGATAAACATGATAAACTGATCTCTAATCTACAACGAGATCTTGAGGACCTTTCTAATCGCAGTGGGCGATCGAATATAAGAATTATCGGCTTACCGGAGTTTTCAGAGGGCTCGGATGTGGCCACTTTCTTACTTGAATTTCTGCCTAAAACCTTGGGCCTTTCCTTTGATTTGCCGCTTGAAATAGAGCATGCACATCGTTTGCCCTCCAAACCTGCTGCCCACATCAAGACGCTGCAACCTATAGTGGCCAAAATACTTCGGTTCCAGCATGCTCTACAACTCATTACAACTGCAAAAATGCACCCGCAACTTCTCCACCAGGGCAAGCGATTTGACATTGTCCCGGATCTGGCAAAATCTACTGCACTTAAGAGAAAGGCGTTTCTTTCCCATCGACAAGGCCTTAAAGATATTGGCGCCAAATACCTGCAACTATGAAGGTGACCTATATCAACCCTACAACCACTTCTACAGATCCGGAAGATCTCAGCACATTTCTGGATTCTCTGAAGATGCAATGACTGCAGGTTTCTGGTTGCTTTTTTTGCTTATGCGTGATGTGACACACGCCTGATATGTTCACCTGTTTTATCTCCACACAAGTTTTTTAGTTTTCATGTCTGAGTGGTGGCTTTCCTCGGATTGCCCCAGGTACTTCTCACTTGCTCCATCAGGAACACCCACATATTGTTATATACTCTGCACATGCTATGACTGTGTTCCTTGCCTTCACACGTGCTATTCTTCTTGGTATATCCTTTCTTTGTTTTTCTTTTCCATGCCTTTTCCTGCTTTCTCAGAGTGGTCAATATCTAACTATATACTTGCATACTAAATGATTATATGGTTTTTATTGTCGTATTTCATTGTATACTTATACATGGCTGATTTACATATTATTTCTTATAATGTGAATGGGCTTAATCACCCATCAAGAGAAAGAAAATTGCACATCATCTTCCATCTACGTCTGCTAACAAATTCACTAGTAAAGGTTATTCTTCACACTTCTTTTCCTCAGCAGCTCCTCATAAAAAGAATGGAGTTTCCATTCTTATTCGTGACAATGTGCCCTTAAACATTCTGTCTCATGATGCTGACTTGGAGGGAAGATGGTGTCTCATTCATGCTGTGTTGCACTCCTCTGAATTTATTTTTCTTAATATTTATGCCCCAGTTTTGGATCATCTGGAATTCTTCAGAGACCTTCAGACTAGATTATTGCCTTATTCAACTTGCTCAATTATTATTGGAGGTGACTTTAATCAACCCCAGGATCTTTTTATGGATAGATCCTCCATCTGTAAACCTTCCAAATCTAAATCTCACCAAGAATTACTTAATCTCAAGTCCAATTATTCCTTAATAGACTCCTGGCGCATTCTGAATCCTAAGGACAGGGAGTACTCTCATTTTTCTCATCCACACAACACTTACTCCAGATTAGACTATTTTCTTACCTCACCCACATTATTGCACTCTTTAACTGATTCTATCATCCATCCCATAACTCTCACAGATCATGCAGCTATCTCCCTACATCTTACCATCTCTCCAGTCACTTCTACCACCCCTTCTTGACGATTCTTCTAGATGATTAGATTGTTGCTAAATTAAGGACTTTCACAACTGAATTTTTTGAGTTTAATACTGCCGCATTCCGATGTCTGCCCTGCCATCATCTGGGAGGCATATAAGGCTTCTATTAGAGGAGAAATTATTAAATTGTCTGCATGGAAGAAAAATCACACCTTCAAAAAGAGAGACATTTAGAACATTCCATCAAAACTTTAGAGTCTTAACACATGTCTACTCATATTCATGATCCCCTAATATATCAACAAATTTTGAAACTTAAATATGAATACAACACTCTTATCTCCTTAACAGCCAGAAAAGATTTATTTATCCAATCCTCTGGTCATTATATGGGTGATAACATCATGGGGAAACCTCTCAGTAATTAACTTAAACATAGGTCGAAAAAACTTCACATATCTGCCGTTCACAATTCCTCTGGTAATATTGTCATTAACGAAAATATGATCTCCACAGAATCTGAGCGCTTTTATACTAAACTTTACACTTCTGAATCCTCAGACTCTGATTCATCCATTGACTCCTTCTTGGCTACTATTGATCATACATCCCTGGATGATACTGTCAAATCCGAATTAGATATTCCAATTTCCACTTCGGAGATTACAAGAGCCATCTCTTCTTTGGCCAATAATAAAGCACCAGGCCCTGATGGGTTCACTAACAAATTCTTTAAAAAATTTCATGATATTTTAGCTCCTTATATGCTCACTTATTATAATTTTATTCATAATTATCCTGATAAGCAATATAATTTTGTTGACGCCACAATAGTTGTTTTCCCCAAATCTGAGAGAGATCCCATTCATGTTAAGAATTATCGACCAATCTCCCTACTAAATTTAGATTATAAAATTCTAGCCAAAGTTTTATCTCTTAGACTAAATAAAGTAATTTCCAATCTTATACACACTGACCAAGTGGGATTCATTAAAAATCGCTATATTGGAGATAATTTACGTCTTTTCCATCATATTAACACTCACGCCAAACTACTGAGAGACCCAATTGTAGGCCTAGCGATCGATGCAGAGAAGGCGTTTGATCGTGTAGAATGGTCTTTCTTGTTCCGTGTTCTTCAGTGGCTTAATTTTGGTCCATATTTTCTCAATTGAGTCAAGACACTGTATTGGCAACCCACTTCTCGCATTTTGATTAATATCTCACTATCTAACCAATTTTGGCTTCATCAGGGAACTCGTCAAGGATGCCCCCTATCTCCCCTATTGTTTAATTTGGCTCTGGAACCTTTACTTGCTTCTATACGACAAAACTCCGACATACAGGGCATTCAAACTCCATGCAGACAAATTAAGCTTGCAGCCTACGCTGATGATATACTTCTCTTTCTCAGAAATCCCTGCTCCTCCATACCACATCTTATCTCTTTAGTCAAGAAGTACTCCCTGTTCTCAGGATATCTTGTTAATTGGGAAAAATCCAACTTATTTCCATTAAATGATCTTATCTTTTCCTCTGATTTATCTCGTTTTCCCTTCCAATGGACCTCCGAATCTATCAAATACTTAGGTATCTTCATCCATAAAGATTCTTCACATATAATGGATCTCAATATTTCTAGGATTAAAAAATTGGTCACACAAATGACTACACAATGGTCTCCTCTTTATTTATCTTGGTGGGGCAGGATTGCCTCTATCAAAATGTCACTTACGCCTCAAATTACTTACATATTATCCATGCTCCCCTCACATTGTACTAAATCTTTCTATCGTTGGATTGATACTTCTTTATCCAAATTCATCTGGAAAGATAAGAAACCTCGCATTGCATTGAGCAAGTTGAAAGCTTCCAAGTTTCAAGTTTCAAGTTTTACTTATATTTGATTAATCGCTTAATTAAAATTATATCTAAGCGAAGTACAGTGTATGAATAAACATAATACTAAAATAGTAGATAACATAAAATATTATAAAATTAACAATTTATACTAAAATTTACTAACATATTAATTAACATGAAATATTATAAAAATTAACAATTAATACATTAAGTAATAATATATTTATAGAAAAAAAGAGGATAAATTAAAAAAAAATAGGAAATAACATATGAAATATTATAAAGTTATAAAGTAAAAGTTAAATTGAAAATTTTTCTTAACTATTATATAATAAGCTAAAAGTTTATAAATGATGTAAACAATAGTTACATGTAAGAGGAACTCATAATTAGCTGTGTGGTGGCATGAATCTCCCTGATGTTAATTTTTCTCATATTGCCTCTCTAGCTCATTATGGAGCCCACTGGCTCCAACACCCTCCTTCTTCTAATCCTCCGGCTTGGTTGGAAATGGAGGGTTTTATATGCTCTCCTTATCCACTCTCTATTCTCTGCACAATGATCTTACCTAGACGTTGTCACAACCCTAGCCCTAAAGCTTGGCTTGTGCCAGGTAAGGCTTTGGCTAAACCTAGCCCAGCCATTAAAAGAGCTAATCAGTGTGACAGGCTAGAGTCCAGGAATAGGGAAAACTCTGCATTCCCCTTTAAAACCCAGATTACAGATCCCTGGGGAGGGGAGGACTATGAGGGTAACAGCCTGGAACAGCCACAGAATCCTCCTCCTCACTCAGCTAACTCCCAGCTGCAGGACCTGATTAGAAGTTCTGGGAAAACTAGGCAGAAGCTGCAGGCTGCCCCTCCCCCTCAGAGAACAGGGCGTGGTAGCCTCAATGCACTAGAGGCTGCTCTGAGGAGGAGGCAGGCAGTCTGCCCTGGGCCAGCCCAGGAAGGAGGTTTGCAGGACAGCTCTCCTGAACCTCAACTTTACCAGGACATTGAGATGGTGGATCCAGCCCCTGACCCTAACCAGCTAGCAGAACCAGAGCTCATGGACTGCCTAGAAACTGCCAACATTACAGAAGCTTGCCCTATGGAAGAGAGTTAAGTTTCATTGCTGGTTGTTTTCTGTTTGTATGCTCATGCTAGCAATCGTTTAGGCTTCTTCCTGGGGAACTCTTTGCACCTGTGAGAAGTAAGGGAGCAGTGCTGAGCTCCTTACTAGGTGCCTGAAAGTGAAAACCTTTTAGGTTAGGTTTCAATATGCTGGACTGTTTGAGTTTATGTTTTTCTTTTGAAAGCAAGAAAAGTTTCAATTTTTGATTGTGTGCCTGAGGAGGTAGTTTGGGGAAGAATCCACACAATATCCTAGGTGGGGATTGTGGGGCCATTTGTGGCATTCTGTTGCTTACAGAAGAAAGTTAGTGGATTCAGCTAATCCCCTCCCCCACCAACTACTGTTAAGTTGGTTGGGGCCAAGCCGCCCTTTTATCTAGGCTTGAACACAACACTGTTTTCATTTATAAAGAAAGTGTGATGGTTGGTTACTGCCTATTTGCCAAAGGCAGAACGATTGGGACTACACTCTGCTACTTACCTGTGGCGCCTGCAAGAAAGGTGTGAGTTGTTGGTTGTTGGTTTTCAACTCAATTTTATTTTGTTCCATTTTCTTATGTTTTGGGAAAGAATGAACTGAACCTTGTTCAAGCTTCATTTCCACAATAAAGTGGGACTTTATTTTCTTTTGAAAGTGACTGTTTGAATCTTGTTGCTTCCTCATTGGATTGTGTGACCAGAAGGACTTCCAGCTTTTCTGGAAGCACGTAGGACGCAGGCTATTCTGAGCGCTGACCGGAGCCAAGCGTATCCACGGGCCCGGCGGTGCCACAACGTTTAAAATTATATTCCCTACTGAGTGCAACGCAGCTGGCCCTACGCACATTAGATGCTACTGCTGATGTCTCAATGTTTGCTAGATTAGATATGTCTCTGTGGCAGAACCCTAAACTCAAACACAATCATAAATCGTTCTCCTGGAGGAGATGGCAGGCTGCGGGTGTGTGGTCAATAGCTCAGCTGAGAACACCTGATTCGTTCATCACTTTCTCTGATTTTTGCTCTTCATTCCCCAGCTTAAGCAATTGTTTTTCTCAATGGTCTTTACTGACTTCGACTATAGCCACACTCTCTCTCACTATAGCTGATGCTACAACCCTCAACTCTGTTCATCGATGGTGTGTCTGTGTACTGGCTGCTGGTAAGGCTATCTCAACATTTTATCACATCCTGCGTGACCATCACTTCACATTCTCCTCTCAATCGCTGAAACATTGGGAACCCATGCTATCCACACCGTTACAAGATATTGACTGGGACCTTTTTTGGACTGCCACTAATCGACCCCTGTTATCATCAAGAATATCTCAATCTATGTTCTATCTTACATGGCATGCTATTTGGACTCCTTTTCGTATGTGGAAAGCAAATCTCAAATCTGACCCCAAATGTTGGCACTGTTTGGAAAATGATGGCACCCTTGATCATATGTTATTTCGATGTAAACCGGTTTTTCAGTTTTGGTCTAAAATTTGGCCTACTATTAAATGCAATACCTCTTGCTCTTCGGATCTTGTATTTGATATGATAATTATCAGATCACAACATCCCTAATTTTCCAACTCAGCCTGTCCCCCAAAACTGATTGATATGATGTTTGTGGTGGCTCTGATGCACATCTTAAAGAATTGGATGTCAGCCTCTCTATTGGATTTCACCTTTTGGTGGAATTCTTTATGCATGTATCATAAATTTGAATCCTATGCTTATGAAAAACATTACCTATCCGTTATCTCTACTTCCTCTCCGTGGAAATTTTTAGACCATTTCATGCAATCAGATTGAATTGACCACTCTTGTTTTGTCATGTTATGTACTGCTATGAGAAGATATACTTGCTCTGTAGAAGCTTTTGTTTCTTTTTCACCCCCCTTTTCTTTCTCTCTTGCCCTTTATGCTCCTTAAACTTCACGCTTCTACTTTCCTTCTAGGGCTTTCCCTGTTTTGGTTTTAGATATTGTGGTGAATTGTACACTGCTAGATTCCTCCTCCTGTTCACTACTCCTCATGTACTTTCACTGTATTCAAGTTTGAGGACTGTTATTTTGTTTTACTGAAATATTAATAAAAATTTTGAACTAAAAAAATAAAAAATAAAATGCAGCCTCCCTAGAAAGTGAGCAAAGAATATTATCTGAACTCAGTTAATACAATTCCAAGAAATCAACAATCAATTATCACCACAATACAATCACAGTAAAGTACCTCCCAAAACTCCCTCCCCCCCTTCCCCCCTCCACCCACCCCATTCCTAAATATTACTAATAAGTAGTGTTTCACTTTCTGATTACAAATGTAATGAGTTCACTACAAAACTGCCTGCTCTGACTGATAATCTATATATATAAAATCGGATGTATGTATGTATGTGCCGCGATGACGCAAAAACGGCTTGACCGATTTGAACGAAACTTGGTATGCAGATCCCTCACTACCTGGGATGATATGTTCTGGGGGTCTCGCGGCCCACCTGCACACGTGGGCGGAGCTACAAACATAAAATCAGATTTCACCCATTCATGTCAATGGAAAAAAATGTAAAAAGCTGCCATTCTCACAGTAATTCAAAAACGGCTAGACCGATTTGAACGAAACTTGGTATGCAGATCCCTCACTACCTGGGGTGATATGTTCTGGGGGTCTCGCGGCCCACCTGCACACGTGGGCGGAGCTACAAACAGAAAATCTGATTTCACCCATTCAAGTCAATGGAAAAAATGTAAAAAGCTGTGGGACCGATTTGAACGAAACTTGGTATGCAGATCCCTCACTACCGGGGGTGATATGTTCTGGGGGTCTCACGGCCCACATGCACACTTGGGCGGAGCTACAGACAGAAAATCAGATTTCACCCATTCAAGTCAATGGAAAAAATGTAATAAGCTGTGGGACCGATTTGAACGAAACTTGGTATGCAGATCCCTCACTACCTGGGGTGATATGTTCTGGGGGTCTCGCGGCCCACCTGCACACGTGGGCGGAGCTACAAACAGAAAATCAGATTTCACCCATTCAAGTCAATGGAAAAAATGTAAAAAGCTGTGGAACCGATTTGAACGAAACTTGGTATGCAGATCCCTCACTACCTGGGGTGATATGTTCTGGGGGTCTCGCGGCCCACCTGCACACGTGGCGGAGCTACAAACAGAAAATCAGATTTCACCCATTCAAGTCAATGGAAAAAATGTAAAAAGCTGTGGGACCGCTTTGAACGTAAATTGGTATGCAGATCCCTCACTACCTGGGGTGATATGTTCTGTGGGTCTCGCGGCCCACATGCACACGTGGGCGGAGCTACAGACAGAAAATCAGATTTCACCCATTCAAGTCAATGGAAAAAATGTAATAAGCTGTGGGACCGATTTGAACGAAACTTGGTATGCAGATCTCTCACTACCTGGGGTGATATGTTCTGGGGTTCTCGTGGCCCACCTGCACACGTGGGCGGAGCTACAAACAAAATCCGATTTCACCCATTCAAGTCAATGGAAAAAATGTAAAAAGCTGTGGGACTGCTTTGAACGTAAATTGGTATGCAGATCCCTCACTACCTGGGGTGATATGTTCTGGGGGTCTCGCGGCCCACCTGCACACGTGGGCGGAGCTACAAACAGAAAATCAGATTTCACCCATTCAAGTCAATGGAAAAAATGTAAAAAGCTGTGGGACCGATTTGAACAAAAATTGGTATGCAGATCCCTCACTACCGGGGGTGATATGTTCTGGGGGTCTCACAGCCCACCTGCACACGTGAGCGGAGCTACAAACAGAAAATCAGATTTCACCCATTCAAGTCAATGGAAAAAATGTAAAAAGCTGTGGGACCGATTTGAACGAAACTTGGTATGCAGATCCCTCACTACCTGGGGTGATATGTTCTGGGGGTCTCGCGGCCCACCTGCACACGTGGGAAGGGTGGGTTCACCCAAGAATGTATATGTTCTTGCTCCTGGAGGTGAAACTAAAAATGTTGTTTATAATCAAGTTTTGTGTTAGTTGTATTGTATTAATTTTGTCAAATATTTTACATTATAATTTGAATATTGTACTTTTTATAAAGCTGTAAAAAAATATTTTCATTCACCACTATAAACTATCTTTATTTGAATCCATTTAGTGTTATTGCTATAATTAAATACCCGTGCAACGCCGGGGCATCAGCTAGTTGTTGTATAAAAGGTTCCCAGGTCATCCAAAATTTACTGTTTTTTATAAGATGGGGAGGTCGCCCTCTCTTCCATAATCATAAGAGCGTGAAATGCTGCCCTCCAAGGCCAAAATGAGGCTGGACTTTCTTCCAATCAATTTGTAAAATACATTTTTGATCTATAATAAAGGATTTACGAAATAATTCCCTAACCCCTTTCTTAAAAATACTGTCCCATTGAAGAAACAATACCATCTGGGGGAATGAACCACAATTCTATAGATAATTGATCCAAGAAAAACACAAATAACATTCCAAAAATTCCAAATTCTGGGACATAACCAAAAAGCATGACCCAATGTATTATCCTTTTTTTAATTACATTTTAGGCATATTCTTGTCTCAACACAACCAAAATGTAAAGCCTGAACCATTCGAAATAGACTATCTATAATAAATGCTAGAAATTGATGAAATGCCTAATTAAAGAGTCTTTTCTATTATTACCTCACTAATGTCTACTCCAAATCCCTCAGTCCACTTATCTGCAATCCATTTATAGCTCATTTGTGGATATACAGAATCAAGGGTCTTTTTAAAGTATGAAATTGAGGGTAGAGCTTCCAGATGTTCAAACAAAGATCCCGGTCTATATCCCACTCTCAATGTCAAACCTTCATTTTTCAGTGTGTTAATATAATGAACTAATTGTGCCTCACACCCAAATTAGTCAATAATTCGTTCCAAGAAAGAATCTGCCCATCTGCGAATAGGGCCCTGTTCCATACCAGGAGGAAAGGTGGAATTCCCCACTATTGGAAGATAATCAGTATGCGGTCCCTTAATTTTCCAAACCTTAATCAAAGCAATCCATATCAACTTCATACATTTCAATATCGGATGATCCCTATAATCAATGGGTCAATTACAAAGATGTGTTTGTAGAAGAATTGAAGGTTCAAAGGCCGAAAAAGAGAGCGTTCCATCTCACACCATGTTTATTCCCAAGTTCCTAGAAACCAATCTCTAAGATGTCAAAGGCCACAAGCCAAATTATACAAATAAAGATTGGGCACCCCCATCCCCCTCCTTTTCCAACTCCCTATCATATAATCCAATCTCAATTTAGGTTTCTTTCCTTTCCAAAAAAATGTTGTAAAAAAGAAACCAAAGCAACAAGTCACTCCCATGGGCCAATCAGAGCCTTAGCCCCTCCCTGAATGCACCAGGAAGGGGGTGGCCCATCATTTTGGTATGGAGAGCCTGCCAGCTGGAGGGAGTAAGCATCCCTCAGAGGATGTTTCTCAGAGGTAAGGGGAGTGTCGGGGTAGATTGATCTTAGGTATCTGGCCAGAGTCTTAAGCCACTCCCAGTGTATCCAGAATGCACCATGAAGGAGGTCAAAGACTCATAATGCACCAAGTAGGGGAAGGCCTGCCGTTTTGGAGTGGCTGGCCTGCTGGCCTGAGGATGTAAGCATCCCTCTGACTAGACTTTCTTCTCAGAGGTAAGGAGGAGTTAGGGGGTCAGGCTAGATATAAGGATGCAGGGTAGGGGGTCTCCAGATTTAGGGGGGTGTTGTGGGTGTGCAGGTTTGCGGAGTGTCAGTGGTTCCAGGAGGTGTTGGAGGTTCTGTGGAGGGGTTAGCATGAGGGTGTGTAATTCTCATAATTGAATCCTCTACCACACCATGTAATGTACATGAATCACTGTTATGTAATTTATCTAGATAATCTTTATTACGCAATTCTTTTGGTAATGTCCAAATCTCCTATAATTTGTATTCCGCCTTGAACAATATATAATGTATAATATATTCGAAATTAATTTTCCTATGAACTGTTTTCCTACCTTCTTCTACTCTATGTTTATAACCTAACTAATTTATTTTTCTCAAGTACTTTAGCAAGAATGTGAGCCTTTGGGACAGTCAGAGAACTCTAAGTACTTTCTCTTCATCTTAATTAATCTTACTTATTGCATTTCTTCTGTTTCTACTGTAAACCGCTTAGAACCTCACGGTACAGCGGTATATAAGAAATAAAATTATTATTATATGTCCCCTTACCTTATAGAATAATGTCCAGTACTTACCAGTTGATTTATCACACCTTTGACATACTAAGTGGTACCTTCTTCTAGGCACCACTTTGTAGAATTGCCCCCTCTACATCTACTCAGCACTGCCTCCTATGTGTCTAGCAGGACTGGATCTACATATTTAAAAGAATGTGATTGACTTGAATGTTTCTTAATTTTCAAACATTTGGCTGATCTATGTGAACATGACAAAATAATCCCTACTACTTATAATATTCCTTCCTTCCAGATCTCAATTTAAATTTCAAGAGAATCTGTGAGCATGTATGTAGGAAGAATTGGGGTAAAGCCAACTTCCAGAAGCTCAGACTGTTTTAAATGAATTTTAATTGAATCACTGTATTTTATGAAGGTATTTTATAAAGGGGTTCTATACCAGTCCTTAGCAATCTTTTTGTGGTCATGACCTCATCATAACAGTTAGTAGTTAGGTGCCATTGTCTTGTACTTGAGTCAACAGATCTCAAAAGAGATGTTTTGTGCTAGTACGGTAAGATCCTCCAGTGTCATCCCCATGGTTGTTTATGTCGATTCTTTTATGTCTCATCATCATCAAGTTTTCAGAATACAGAAGTAGATTGCCAGACCTTTCTTCTGCGCAGTAGGGATTTGATGTTGTCATATCAAACGCAATCCTCTGCCTCCAACACTGTCCATCTGTGCATGCCCAGACAGGTGGTATTGTTAGTCTGGCATCTCTACTGAAACCTGTCTGCCTTGGGAGACCCTGCTGGTAGTGAAACTATCTATGGCATAGCTTTCAGATTCTAAAATGCACACAAGCCCCAGTGGCATGACAAGCGCATGTACCGTACAGCTAAACATATGTACCATAATAGCCAAACATAGAAAAATGAAGGCAGTTTAAGACCATATGGCCTATCGTCTGCCTATGCATGCCATCAACTATTTCTTCTTCTCCCTTAGAGATCCAGTGTACTTGTCTCAAGCTTTCTTGAATTTAGATACATGTTTCATCTCCATCACCTCCACCGGGAGGATGTTCTACACATTCACCACCCTTTTAGAGAAAAATAAAATTTTGCAACTTCCCCCTCCCCAAGGAGGTGCAGAACAATGATGCACCTACGGAGAGCCCACCAAGGTAGCAACTCCATAAGTGGTTGTGTTACCTCATTTGGGGTCCCAACTCCCAGTTTAAGAAAGTCAGTATTAGATTAAGCATAGAAATGCACATGCTTCAGGACAGATATAAATTTACACATGGATTCTATTTGTATAATTTCTGCTTCTCTGACCAAGCTATCATCACTGCAAATGCTCATACATACTACACATTATATAAATGTAGGTGCTATCTGCCTCCTTTTTGTAGAAAAAAAACTGCTTTATAAAACTGCCACATGTGTCTCTGTACAGTGCTGTATACATCTGGTATGTGCTATGCAATCATGACATTAAAACCCTCCCTCTCTTCAGAAACTTTTGCAATTAGACTTTAATTCAGTATGTGTTTGGAGGAGAACCTGAGAAATTTGAAGATAGAGGAAGTAAAGAATGTTTTAAAAGGGAAAACCAAAAACAAAACATTCCATCCACTCTGCCCCCAGTCATAATTGCTACTAAAGGTCCATATCATTTGCCTTTATCGGAACCAGGTTGCTAGGCAACCTCACTATTTTATGCCCTGTATCATTATTTCAGGCCCTCATTAGGGCAAAGCTAAGCATTTTATTGACAGTACTTTCTCAGTATATTATTCTTTAAAAGGTAAAACAAAATGCCATCTGGTGTATGAGAGAGCCTGACAACACAATTTTTTCTTCATCAGCTTTCACTGAACTATTCCAGAAATCTTGGACAGTTACTCTTTTTTAATTATTATTATTAGAAACATTTTTTTTCTCTTGACCACAAACTTTACTTCCTTCAAGCCATGAATTTCTTATCTCTGTGCACTTCAGACTAAATTTAAGGCTTCTCCCTTTTAAAGAGCATTTTCCACACTGTGTTGCACCCTTGAGTTATTCCAGCCTTAAATGGTTACACACCAAAACTCAAATCTCAAATGCAGCAGACATCAAATATTTGCAGACCTATGCCTGCATGTCAAACGAGGCAGAGGGCGATCTCCTGGTATTCCATCTCACGCTCCACAAGAAGCAGAGAGCTTGAAATGAAGCAACACAGCCTCAATACAGTTTAAATGTTATTTTATTAAATACCTCTCATTCAAGGTTTCAATGTAACAAAGCTATTAAGATCTACCAACATTCAGAACAAATTGGGGTAATTGTTTCATTTCCCTAGGTCATGCAAAGATTCTGCATCAAATGCTTTTCCAAATTCTGTTAAAACATGATATTTATAATATATATTATATAATGCTTACATTAGCCCCATAACAGTAACAGTGCTAAAAGTGTACTGCTTTGTCAGACAACTGACCATATCAAGCTAAGGATTTCATTAACTTAGGAAAAGATGGTTTTTGCTTTGCTTTTCTTGTTTTCAAAGACAGTGCAAAAAAGAGTTATTTTCTTTCTCCAAAGAGATTCACTAAATACAGAGTGATTTCCTTATTACTCATCAAGTTAACAGAGACAATGAAGGAACAGACCTAAAGACATGCATAAACCTTTTTTTTGTCTTGTGTTTTTTTGTTGTTTTTTTTCTAACTGCATATATTTAAAGATCAAATTAGTTTTCCCTTTTGTGGTTTTTCTGGCATCATAAAGAAAAAAAAAGGATCAAAACGTTCTATCCCACTTTTCCCTCCACCTTATTAGGCTTAAATGTAAAAAATATGTATTCTAAAACACCTGTTAGCGCTGGCCCCTCTCATGACACCTTCTCAACATTCTCATTCCCTTCCAATGAACATCTTAAGTTTTCTCAGTGTGTGATTCTTTCTTCACGTAGTTATCAACTGATGCCAAATTTGAAAGAACCTTGCACTCATAGTCGTGAAATTCCGCTTTAAAGTAAGGAAATTGAAAGTTCATGTCAACACATGCTAAAATTATTCAGTTACCCCCATCGTTATCTGTTCCCTTTCTCTACAATGCACCCATCACTAGTACATGCTGTTAAGAAGGCATACCCCGTGCCTACACCCCAAAGATACAGGAATATGGTCTTTCACTAAGAAAGTGCTTAGTAGACAGTTTAACATACACACACCCACACATATGAAAAGCGTTGCTTATGTTTTCAAATCAGGAGTTACCGACACACCTATCCACAAAACCGTTAAAAAAAATCACAACAGGGATAAAAGATAAAAATCAGGGAACAATGCTGCCTCAGAGAGAAAGGAAATGGTTTATCAGCTGACTAAGCAAAACATTCCCCCCAAGCACCAACTTTATACAACTATCCCTGGATACACAGTGGATATATGTAGGCTATCTGCTCTGTAGTCAGCGTCCTCTTTACAACAAGTATAACAATTGGCTAATGAACCAGCCGTATAAGGAAAAGGGGCTGTCCGTAATCAACTCCTGTTTTCCCGTTGGGTTTCTGTTTTGATTATTTTTCCTGTCCAGATATTCTGCAGGATGGAATATGGAAACCATTCCCAAGTACAGAGTATGACATAATCCTTTGGAAAGGGAGGGGGGAACTGGAAATCTTATTTTTAACTGGGTTAGATGAAGAGAAAAGAAGGTAATTTGGGAAGTGACTGAGAAGGGAAAGGGTTTACCCAGCATGGCTCAGTTCTCTGATGAATTTAAATTCAGAGCAGGCCCCTTATTTCCGTTCCCTAAAAAAATCAGTAACCACAAAGCCCTATTCTGCAGGTGTATGGATATATGTACACACATCTGCTATGCACCAGACAAAATCTCTTTTTTTTTTCTTTTTATACTCATGCAAGACAGAACAGCATAGGATTTCAAAGTCTGCTTCAGAATCAACCCAAAGTTATCATTAAGGGGCAATAGCTCCATATACAAACCCCCACCCATTACCTCCTATAGTCTTTGCTATGACATTTTCTTCCACCATTGCTGCTCCTAGGACAGACAGCAGCAGCCTCTCAGGCTTCTAAACATATGTTACACTTCATTTCTTTTCACTATTTTAATTGCCTCAAGTGACTAATTGTCCCCTGCCCCTTGCTTCCTTTAAAATCCATTATTTAGCATTTTATTTCTAATAAACTTTAGTCGTAAAAAGTATTTAGTTCCAGGATCCAGGATCACTGGCGAAAGCCAAGATAAAAAAATAAAGAACAAACAACGGGGTTGGGGCAAGTCAGCCGCAAGATGGCTTTAATTGGTTAAAAAAAAAAAAGAAATATATAATATATATATATATATATAAACCTAAGCATTATTATTATTTTACTTCTTAAAGAAACTCTCCTCGCTTGTGCCCTGCTTGCCCCTCTTTCCCCCTGTGGTATTCTTTTTTGTGGGGTGGGGAGGGGGGATTTTTTTTTTTTTTTAGTCACAGAGTTAGCGGCTGCAGAGCTCAACAATGCTCCAGCGGTTTCACTCCCGCCTTTACGCTGGCAGGGGCTTGGAAGGTCGCCACTTGTGCCCGCATCTCTCTCTTGCTAAGCTCGCTTTTGGGTTTTGCATACTCTTGGCTCTCTGCCCGAAGGACCTGCCAAGCAACGGCTGCCACCGGTCTCACTGCCTCTAAAACAGCAGCATGAATGTTCAGCCCTGTTTCACAAACAATATATGTGTACTCTATCTTTTTTAGCGATTTGTTTTTTTTTCTGAGAAATTTAAAAACACCTTCATACAGCAGAAACAGACACGATGGATCCATGAAAAACAACAAGAAGCCGGCAGCTGCCCCGAGCATCGGAGTGCATGCAGGGTTTCGTGCATTTATGGCAGCCACCGGTTTATATTTCAAAGTTTTTTTTTGTTTTTGTACTTTTTTTTAATCTTCAGAACGAGCTTGACTGTTGCTGTCACTTGGGCGTGCCGGACCCGCTTGTCAAGAAGAGGTTTCTCCATTCAAAAGGCTGAATGCTGACTGAAGAGGGTTAGTTTTCCAAGCAGGAGTGGAGGAGAGGTAAGAGAGAAGATAAGACACAAGAAAAGATGGAATTAGACAATGTTCTTTCAGACTTCATGGCCAACATATTGAGTAAAATAGTATGCAATTTCAACAATGTGACAACGTATTGTGCAAAGCCATATATCTTAGTTAATGGTAGCCAAGCCAGGTACAGCAAAAGTAAAAATTGAATTTATTTAGTCCAACTCTCTTATTACATTTCTTGTAAAGTAAAAAAAGGTATATTCTTTTTGGAGTGCTTAATAAAAGACTAGGATCTTACCTAAATAATCATCTTTCTTTTAATCTTCTCAGGAGTCCGTATGATAGGTGATCAATCCATTTCCGTGAACCAAGTTTTGCAGAAGTGTATTACTCATAACTTTCAGCACCTCCCACATTGCCAGTGGAGTGTAGTGCCCCCTTCAGTACATTCCAAAGCAATTGATCTCCACTGGAATAAAATACAAAGAAGGAGGGGTATGGGGAACTTCCCTGCAGACATCACAGAATTCTGTTCTGTTCTGCAACTTAGAAAACAAGAACAATTATCAACAGGAATTTATAACATAGCAGCAATAGTGAACCAATCTGCTGTGTGCAACAAGCACTAACATCAAAGGAGCCAGAGGCTGAACAATACACTTACTTATACAGGACTTCTTTATGCTTAGTCATCTGGTTAACAGAAGAAGAACTCCAGGCTTAGATTCTAGAAATATCTAAGACAGAAAGCAGGCGAAACAAGATATAACGAGGGCGGGCCATACAGACTCTGAAGAAGATTAACAGAAAAAAAGACTGTCCAGGTAAGAACCTAATCTTTCATTCTGCTATACCTACTCAGGAGTCCATATGTTAGGTAATGTACCAAAGCAATGGCTGAAAGCAGGTGAAGCCTGGAGCCCGAAGAGCCACATCTACCTCTGTGATCCGGAGAAAGGGCTCTCTACAAGAGAGAGCTTGCAATTCTGAGATATATCTTGCCGTGACGACCACAACAAGGAATACAGTCTTGACTGTGACATCCAAGAGGGACGCTTCCGAGTGGCTCATATGGGGCTTTAGTGAGGCCCTTTAGGACAGTGATAAGATTCCACAACAGAAAAGGGATATCTTAGTGGTGTGACCTGTCAAAAGTACGCAGGACTTGGCGCGCTGATATTTGTGCGCTGCCGTTTCCGCTGCTTTGAAGCCTTTCCATTAGCGCTCTGAAGGGGTATGGGGGGGAACCCCCCACTACATTTACAAGTCCTTGTGCTCCCGTTGGGGGGGGTAGTAGTGGAGGAAACCCCCCCCCCACTTCACTGAAAACTTCCGAAGAGCGAAAACAGAAAGGAGAATGGGAGTTTTCGTTGTACTTGGGAGGTTCCCCCCAAACAGGAGCGTGAGGACTTGTAAATACTGGTGGGGTACCCCCTATAGCGCTAACAGGAAGGCTTCAAAGCTGTGGAAGTGGCGGCACGCATATGTCCTGCGCGCAAATGTTGCCATGGGATTGTTGTCGTGCCAAAGTCCTGCGCGCTTTTGATGGTGTACTCCATAGCGGAAGCCTTAACAGGAGTGCACCTCTTAGGAATCTGGTTATATCTGGGTCAGCTGCCAGTGAAATTTTACCTCTTTGTACCCGGAAGCATGAAAGACTTGCCACTTGCACCTTGAGGGAAGCTACTGCAACACCTTTTTCCAGACCAACCTGAAATGGGAACTTGAAGCGTTTCTACCCGGTTTCTTTCACACCACTGTTGAAAAGCCTTCCAAGTTTTGGCATAGGTCACCACTGTAGAAGGAGAATGGCAATAACCATATCCGAATATCCCTTGTGAAGTAGGGCCATGGACTCAAAAGTCATGTAGTAAGACCAAAGCACTTTGGATTCTCCATGGGGACTGGCCTCTGACTGAGAAGCCCATGATGAAGAGGGAACTTGAAGCTCCTGTCCTGATGGAGACATACTAGGACTGCATACCATGGTCGGTGAGGCTAGTCTGGGGCCACTAAGATCACAAGTCCTGGATGAGTCGTGATCCTGCGGATGACCCCACCTTGGGCCAAGGTGGGAAGACATAAAGGAGTCCTTGGCTGGGCTAGGGCTGAACCAACGTGTCCAACGCTAATATTCCTGGTTCTTCTCTTCAGCTGAAGAAGTGTTTCACTTTTGAGTTTTTGGCAGAAGCCATCAAATGCATTAGTGGGCTGCCACAGTGACACACAATGAGATTGAATGTCCTTTGGGATAGAGACCATTCCCCTGGGTCCAGAACTGCCAACTGAAAAAGTCAGCCTGAACTTTTTCTACTCTGGCTACGTGAGCAGCAGAAAGAGCCTGCAAACAGACTTCCACCAGAAGTGCATCTGAGCTTCCAGATGTAAGGGAGCACTTCTAGTGCCTCCTTGTTTGTTCACAAATGCCACTGCTGTGGCGTTGCCAGAGAACACGCTTACTGCCTTTCTCTACAGGACCTTTCCTAGTGTTCTCAACACTAGCCAAATGGCTTGGTACTCTGGACGGTTTATGGACCACTTCTTCTGATGGTGAGTCTACTGACCCTGAATTGAGTGGTCCCCACAATGGGCTCCTCAGCCAAATAGGTTGGCATTGGTCACGAGAGTCACCCACTCTGAGATTTGGAAAGGCATGCCCTTTGATGAGTGGTCTCCTTGAAGCCATCAGCATAAGATGTTCTCCACTGTCTCTGTCCATGGGAGTTGCAGCTGAAGAGAATGATGTTAAGGGGACAACCAACACAGAAGAGCATTCTGGAGAGGCCACATGTGTGCCCTGGCCCAGGGTAATAACCTCCAGGGAGGCTGTCATGGAACCTAACACCTAAAGGTAACACCAAGCAGTAGGAATTGGCATTGCTAAAAGATTCAAGATTTGCATGTTTTCTTTTTTCAACCATCTTTATTTTCTCTTCTTTATTAATTTCCAGGTACTTTAGTTAGATTGTGAGCCTTCGGGACAGTAAGGGAATTTTTTAAGTACCTTCTTACTTCTCATTTATAATCTTAATGTATATTTTCTTCAAACCGCTTAGAACCTAACGGATGTAGCGGTATATAAGAAATAAATTACATTACATTACATGTCTCAGGATGAAAAATGTGGCCCTGAGCCATGTCGAAGTAAAATAGCTAAGAAGAAAAAATTTAAAAAATTTAAATTGAATCAGGTTGGGCGGATTGGATGGACCATTCGGGTCTTTATCTGCCGTCATCTACTATGTTACTATGAATGCCCAGATATTCTAAACTCTGAGTCTCTTTAAGTTGACTATCCAGCCTAACTTTTGGAGTAGATCCAATACCTGTCGCACTTCTTGTTTGCACTCTGGTTTGGACGGAACTCTGATTAGCCAATCATCTAGATAGAGTTGTACCTAGATCTCCATCTTTTGGAGATGAACTGCAACAACCACCATTACCTTGGTGAAAGTGTGGGGAAGGGGGAGGTCTGTTTCCAGTCCAAACGGAAGAGACTCAAACTGGAAATGTTCCTTAAGTACATGAAACCTTAAATATTTCCTGTGGCCCAAAAGATGGGAATATGCAAATATGCTTCTGTCAGATCCAGAGAGGCAAGAAACTTCCCTAGGGCCATTGCCTCAATGACCAAACGGGCCATTTCCATGTGGAAATGTGGGATTCTTAGAAACACATTGATGGCCTTGAGATCTAAGAAGAGCATCCAGTCTTCTGTGCCTTTCTTGGGCACAATGAAGTACCTGGGGTATCTGCCTGAGCCCAATTCATCATCAGGGACAGGTTCTACAGCTCAAATATGTAAGATCCTTTGAAGTATGGCCTCTTTTTTCCAGTGAACTGAGGAACAAATCCACAAGACGATGATAAAACTCAATCTTACATAGTAACATAAGAATTGACATACTGGGTCAGACCGAAGGTCCATCAAATCCAGCATCCTGTTTCCAATAGTGGCCAACCCAGGTCCCAAGTACATGTGACCTACTCGAATGATGTCTAGCACCCATTAGTCTGAGTAAATTTTCTCACACTCCCAATGTGTGAAGGTGTGGCTACCAACTTGATGTCATTGGAACTTTTTGGAGGGTAGGTTGATGTAAGACTCTGAGGGATGCTTGTGTCTGGGATTGATAAATTGCTGTCTGTAACCCTGGAAGGATCGCTGGGCAGAGGAACTCGGGTTCTACTGGTGAGAATGGTGGGAGGGACGAAAATTACCACTACTACCTCCTGGGGGTCGGCACGGCCTGTTCTCTGACAGAAAGGGCGGCAATCCATCACAGTGGCCATGAGATCATCTAGACCCATACCTACAAGCATCTGCCCCTTAAAAGGCAGTCTGCTTAAGGTTGCCTTGGATGCTGAGTCGCCCACCCACTGCCTGATTCAAAGCATTCTGCGAGTAGAGATGACATACGCCAATGCTTTGCTCATGTCCCTGATAAGATCATATAGGGCATCTGCCATGTAATCCACTCCTTCTAGCACCAGTTGAGGGTAGGCGTCCTCCTCCACAGAGGGTTCCTGTCTCAATATGATTTGACAGGCCTGTGCAGCAAACAAAACTACCACCGCCGCTTTGATTCCCAGAGCTAGAGCTTCAAATTGTCTTTTCAAAACCATGCCCACTTTGTGATCTTGCACATCTTTCAGCATAACTCCTCTTTCACTCGGGTGAGCCATGCACTTGGTGACCTGATCCACCGCAGAATCTACCTTTGGCTAATTAAACAGCTGCTAGAACTCAGGTGTCATCAGGTAGAATCTGGACATGGCTTTTGCAATCTTTAAGGATCCTTCTAGAGTCTCCTGCTGCTCAGTGACTAGAGCAGTGATGTCCACATGTGCTGGAAAAAGGAGGTCTTTGGAGCCGTTCATGATCATGCACTGAGAAGTGGAATGCTGCGCCTCCGACTTCCACTTCTTAATAGCATCTGCTATAAAATCGTAGACAAAGACCGACCTGAATAGCCGGTGGATCAAAGGATCGTCCCTCTGGTCAAGTGCCAGAGAGGCAACTTGGCTGCTGGATCCAAACAAGGAATGGGATTCATCCACGACTGTCTCCAAGCCCTGAGATAAAAGAGGCGTAGAGTCTGATCTCCAATCTTGCTAGTCTTGCTTTGAGTGGTCGCTGGGGTCTGGCTTGCTTATCTGAGGAGAAATCATAGGAAGTGAAGACGCTCCCTGGACTAACAGCAGTGGGTTTTCAGGCTGTGCCAAATGTCCTAGACCTATTAAAAATGCTCTCCACATGAGATTTACAAATGCTGGGGAGAAACCTTGTGCAGGGGAGATAAACAAACCCTGTAGAACTTTGACTGGGCTTTTGTGGGCTCCACAGACTCCACACGTCTGCACTTAGTAAAATTTGGGCTCTGGATGGGATTTTCTACCCATTTCCCAGACCCACAGCGTTTCCCCAGCCCTAGAGGACACAGATGGGGCTAAGTTCATGACTCCATCATGTGCGCTGCAGTATGAATTACATGGACACTCCTCTGCCGGCCATCCAGTGCAAACTTCACATGAAATGGTGTGAACGCACCCTGAGGAGTCCATCTCTGTCAATTTTTGTAAAAATTGAGGGGTTTTGAGGCAGACAGAGGCTTCAGAAAAAAAGGCAATTTAAAATCCAAGATGGCGACTGCCAAAAAATTGGACCAAAAATGGCCTGTGGAGACTTTTTTGAAAAATAAAAAACGATGAAATAGGAGTTCTGGAGGTGGGGAACCAGAACCCTGACCCCCCCAATCCTCAAAAACAAGGTTTTTGGACACCCCCCCATAGGAAATAATGGGGCTGTACTTACAGTTCTGTGAAAGTGCCTGTCTGTCAGCTTTCCTTGCAGCTGGAAGAGATGGAAAGGACTTTCTCCCTCAGAAATTTCAAATAACTACAAACCAGGAAATCTTCAACCTGTCAGTTAAACTGACCCCATCTGAGACCTCTACCCCCGTGGAACCTTGAAGCACGATGGGGGGTTCTTATTCAGGTTGCCCACAGCCTGTGCTCAAGCATCTGAGAAATTCAGAAGGTGAGCTGGCTCCCAGGGGAATGGACCCTGAACCCTGAAGTAGCACACAGCAGGCTAGCTCCACAAGTCCAACCAAAGGTTTGCTCTGTGAGCTGCAGTCTGGCCCTGTTAAACCTGAGTCCTTTTCCAGACAGAGAATCCCCAAATATGGGGTCTCAGGGCACCAAAGCCTCAGAAAACTGAGCTTATAACCAAAAATAAGAAAAACTAAGCAGAGCAGATCAGAAACATCTCTGCACAGTTTGCTTGCAGAAGGAAAAACGGAAGGGGGCACTACATTCCACTGGCAATGTGGGAGGTGCTGAAAGTTGTGAGTAACGTACTTCTGCAAAATCTGGTACATGGGAATGGATTGATCACCTAATGTATGGACTTCTGAGTAGATGGAACAGACCTTATTTATTTATTTATTCATTCAATTTTCTATACCATTTTCACAGAAGAGAGCTCAGTACGGTTTACATGGATTTATTCAGGTATTCAAGCATTTTTCCCTGTCTGTCCTGGTGATGTACCTGGGACAAGGGGGGATTAATTGACTTACCCAGGGTCACAAGGAGCAAAGTGGGGTTTGAACCCACAACCTCAGGGTGCTGAGTCTGTAGCTTTAACCACTGTGTCACACTCTCCCCTTACAGGAAGGTAAACTAAAAACACCAAAACACCAAACCTCCCAGTCAAAAACAAAATCAGTTCGTATTATGTCTATCTCGTCCCTATCTCTTGAGTTAACTTAGATTCCTTTATCTTTTAGAAGTGAATGCCATGCATATTAGAGACCAACTCTTTTAAATATATACATCTATATTTCAGTCTCCGTAATGTCAGCACTGTATCCAGGTGCTCATGTATTTGGACATTACTGAATTAGCATCGTGTATTCTCTAGGAAGGTGCATCTTTGCAACATTGCATAGTAAGTGTGTATGAATTCTAGGACTAGTGTGCTAATATGCAGATGACTTTTACAGCTTATTTACAGTATATACAAGCCTGAAACTTGTTCACTGATATGTATATTCTCTCTAAGGACGGCTGTGTGTTAAGGTGAAGAGAATAAATTACTCTCACCAAATCTTGCCGAGTGCCTCCATGTGGTGACTTCATTGTATAACATACAGACCAAATTTCATCCAGGGAATACGACATATGAAAGGAAACATTAAAATTCAAGTTGCCTATAATAGAAAGGGCTCACTCTCAGCCTTATCATTAGGGCTAATGAAGGCTGCAGTGATAGTGCAGACACTTAAAGCAAAGATAACCCTGGATCAGAACTGTCCATGGACCCACTCCAGAAAGACAGAACAAGATTCATAAGAAAAAAAATAATAAACAGGAATAATTATAGTTTTGGGTGGATCCCTGACAATAAATGGACAGACTGCTAATTTTATGCTATAAATACTACATCTAATATAATAAAACGCTAAGCGTGCATGCGCACTCTACCACCGTGTTGCCTGATCTATAGTTCCGTGGTTGGCAGAGTGCACATGCGCGCATACATGGGTCCCTCTCTCGCAGGTGATGTGCGGTCTTGCCGGCTCCGTCTCCCTTACACTTCACGGCCGACGTTTGCAACACGGAGGTAGGGAACACGTCAGTGACTCCCCCCTCTTCCCCTCACTCCGTCTAACACAGCGGTCTCGGCAGCGACTCCCCCCTCCCTTCCTCAAACTGGCCGGCAGCGCTGGACTCCTTGCTCTCCACCTCTCAAGCTGCGGTGTCAGCTCCTCTCACGAGCCTGCACCAGCGTCGGAGAAGGCTTCCGATGCTGGCGGGGATCGTGAGAGGAGACGCCGCCGGCACTTTTAAACTTAAAAAAAAACCTTCGGCCGCAAAAGGCCAGCCCGTGGGAAGGGAAGGGGGGCCAAAAAAGAACAGGACTCCAGCTACAGGAACGCAGGCTAGACCATGGGAGGGGAAGGTGGAGGGGCCGAACGGAGCAGGCCAGATTGCGTTAAGAGAAGGGAGGGGCCGAATGGAGCAGGACAGCTCGCGGTAAGAGAAGGGAATGGGGGTGGGGAAAATGCTGCTACTGCTTCACAGGGACCTGGAGGGGAAGGGAAATACTGCTGCTGCTTCTGCAAAGGAAAGTGGGGGGGGAGAGAGAAGGGAATGGGGGTGGGGGAAAATGCTGCTACTATTTCACATGGAGAGGAAGGGAAATACCGCTGCTGCTTCTGCAAAGGAAAGTGTGTGGGGGGGGGGAGGAGGGAAATGCTGTTGCTGCTGCACAGAGAAATGAGGTAAACATGCTGCTGCACAGGGAAAAGGAGGGAAATAATGACAGACAGCGGGAGGGAGGGAGACAGAAAGAAAGGAAGAAAGACACAGGGGCAGGGAGAGGGACAGAAAGACAGACAGAGAAAGGTGGCCAGGCAGAGAGAGAGACACAGCAGGAGGGAGAGAGACAGAAAGACATATATTCTAGCACCCGTTAATGTAACGGGCTTAATGACTAGAGAGAGACAGAAAGAAATACAGACAGACAAAGGAGGCCAGGGAGAGAGACAGACAGAAATAAAGACAGATAGGGGACAAGAGAGACAGACAAACAAAGGGTGCCAGGGAGAGAGAGAGAGAAAAATAGCAGGAGGGAGAGAGACAGAAAGAAAGAAGAAAGAGACAGGAGCAGGGAGAGAGACATAAATAAACAAAGACAGACAGATATATTCTAGTAAACGTTAATGTAACGGGCTTAAACACTAGTGTTTAAATAAAGAGGGCTTACAAAAAGCATGCCAAAATCTGGAGAAAAAAAGCAACACTATCAATAAGAAAGCTGCAAAAAGCATAAGAACATAAGAGTTGCCATATTGGGACAGACTGAAGTTCCATCAAGTCCGGTATCCTGTTTCTAACAGTGGCCAACCCAAGTCACAAGTACCTGGCAAGATCCCAAGGAGTAAAACCAATTTTATGCCGCTTATCCTAGGAAATTCTCTAGCTAGAAAAAGCAAAGTACTAAGTGATAACATCTTAGGAAAACAGCATGAAGTAGAAAGAGGAAGAGAAAGGAAGAGACACTCCAGAAAAAAAGGTGTTGAAACAGCTGGAACAACTGTAAGTGGCAAAAGATGAGATGCTAGTGGAAGATAAGACAGCTATCAGGAAAACAAAAGTGATATAGGACAGGCCATAAAGTCAAGTGCAGAGGAAGTGCTGAAGACACACCAGGAAATGCTAGGTCAGTGATGTCAAAGTCCTTCCTCTAGGGCCGCAATCCAGTCGGGTTTTCAGGATTTCCCCAATGAATATGAATGAGATCTATTAGCATACAATGAAAGCAGTGCATCCAAATAGATCTCATGCATATTCATTGGGTAAATCCTGAAAACCCGACTGGATTGTGGCCCTCTAGGAGGGACTTTGACACCCTTGTTCTAGGTGATTAAACTTCTGGCCTTTGTGAAAATGGTATATATGCTGGGGTCCAGGAGAGGGAAAATACTGTAGCCCAGATGCTCTAAGCATACCATGCTTTTAATTATTGACACTAAACCAGATGTAACTGAACTCTCAGGACTTTCATAGAGATCAGACTCCACAGGTGACCCTTGAGGTTAATTCCCTCCCGCCCACCCCAAAGTAGAGCTTTTTTTTGGCTCTTCAGCCAATCAGGAACAAGGCATTGCTTTGATAGGATTTTTCTGTTTTCTTTTTTCTTCCAGGTGTAAGTACTTCTGCAACCACAGCATGGCTGGGAAACATCATATTACCAAAGCTGCTGCTAAGGTTACAGCTTCTGACTCTATGCAGACAAAAAATGTTACCCAGGCAGAGGGAGTGGTTCCATGTGCAAGCTGTCTTCAGTTTGAATCCCTCATGAAGGAAGTAAAGGAACTGAGAGAAGAGATGGCAAGACTGAGAAGCATCCATGATAATGGGAGGTACATCAATGAAATGGTTCATGAGGCGTCAAAAGATTTCCAGCAGTGGGAAGAGGAGGCTGTGCTGAGGGAAGACAGCTGGACTCCAACCCTACAAGATTGGTACTGTGACTCCATCCGCCGTTGAACTGAAGAACTGGTATGCTGCCCTGGAAGTGGAGGAGACGAGAGCATCCCAGGGAGAGGAAGGACCAAAGCTTGAAATCCCAAAAATTGCTGGATCCATGATCACTAGGAGATGTAAGGTAATGGTGCTTGCCAATTCCCTTCTGAGGGGTACAGAAACATCCATATACAGACCAGACATGATGTCCCGGGAGGTATACTGTCTGCCTGGTGCCAAAATCCAAGATGTTATGAAGAGATTGCCAAGACTCATCAAGCCTGATGACTATTATCCAATGCTGCTCATCCACGTTGGCACTAATGATACTGCCAGGTACCCCTGCAAATGTATCAAAAGTGGCTTTGTGGCTCTGGGAGAGGAGGTGAAGAAGTCAGGTGCGCAGGTGGCATTCTCGTCCATCCTTCCTGTCGAGACTAATGGCCAGGTCAGAGAAGCACGTATCCTGGAGATAAATGCGTGGCTACATGGATGGTGTTGACGAGAACGTTTTGGCTTCCTGGACCATGGGATGATTTTCCAAGGGCTGCTGAGCTGAGATGGTATACATCTATCAAAGAAGGGAAGAAGTGTCTTTGGTGGCAGGCTAGCTAATCTACTGAAGAGGGTTTTAAACTGGAAGTAATGAGGTAGGGTGATCAAAGCTCTTGGCTGAGTATAAGACCAGTGACATAGTAAAGGGGGGGAGGGATGCCCTGGGCACCATGTTGGTGGGGGCACGACACCCCTCCTCCTCTCTCTGCTCCCCAGCCTCTTCCCATTCCTCCCCTCCATGCATGCACCCCCTTTCCCTTTCGACCGCAAGCTTACCTTCGAAGCTCACACCGACCTTCTGGTCAAAAAAGGCTTCGCCACCTTATGGAAGCTAAGATCCATCAGAAAATACTTTGACGCCCCCTCATTCCGCCTACTTGTGCAATCCTCCATCTTAAGTCTAATCGACTACTGCAACATCATCTATCTGGGATCTTTCAAAAAAACCACACAAAGATTGCGAATCATTGAAAACACGGCAATCCGACTGATCTTCGGACTAAAAAAATGGGAACACATAACTCCCTATTACCACAAACTTCACTGGCTACCCCTGGAAGCAAGAGTGCTATTCAAGTTCGCCTGTTTCTGCTACAAATCCATCCTTGGCTCGGCCCCCCTTTACTTAGTACCCCATTTTATCCTAGACCGCCCATCCAAACTCACACATAGAACCCACCTGTTTAGCAGCTACCCTACCCTAAGGACCTGCCGTTACAAAAGATATCTAAATAGAACTCTTGCCTTCCAAGCAGGTCAGCACAATAACTGGCTGGCCCACATCATCTCACGCACTTCATCCTACTTAAACTTCAGGAAAACTACTAAAAACTAATCGTTTCACCCGATTCATACCCTAAGACCCCTATGCCCATCCTGGCCCCTTCTATCTCACCATGTCCTTTACGCAGTTTGTCTTGACCTTCTTCCCTGTACCATTTTTTTCATTGCCATAATTGTACCCATCTTTGCTGACTGTACCATCCTTTGCCGATTGCACCACTGTTCGCTGATTATTCCATTTTTTCTCTCTGTTTGTACCATTTTTTTTCTCTGCCACCTATTTTCTCTGATTGTAACATTGTACCATTTTCGCTGATTGTCCAGCCCTTCTTCGTTGTAAACCGCCTCGAACTACTATGGCTTTGGCAATATATAAGAAATAAAATTATTATTATTATTACCTCATACCTTGTACCTCTTTGCGACCTTTCAGTTCTCCCGCTGACGTCACTTCTGAGTGCCGTGCATAGGAAGAGCCACCAGGGTCACGAGGAGCATGTTGTTGACTGTCGGGAGCAACAATTTCAACTAGAGGTATGGGGGAAGGGAAGGGGGTGCACAGCAGCAGGCAGGAGCAGGTAAGAAGTGGGGGGCATGAGGAGGAAGTGATGTCACCGGGAGTGATGGTAGCTTGAAATCGTTGCTCCTCCGAATCGCGCTAGAATTATAGCTTTATTTCTGCAGTGAGAGAGCAGTATTTTTCGCTCTTTTGATATTATCGAGTGGAAAACTTGCGGGGTGAGGATGGCAACTAAGAAGGGGCAAGCCAATTTGAAAACTTATGCATATCAGCCGCCGGACATTTCTGAGGCTTGTGAGGTCGGCGAACTGCAACGCGATCAGGACGTTAACTTGTTGAGTGCGGAGTCCTCCGCTCTAGCGTCTGATGCTCGTCCGGCCACATGTGGGGAAATGCGCTCATGGATGGCTGATTTAAAATCTACAATGCTCTCAATCCAAAGTTCCCTACAATCGGAGGTGACTAAGATCAGGCAATCGGTGCAAGACATGGGGGCTCGGTTACATGAATTCAAAGAACGGGTGATTGATCACGATACAGATCTTGTGGCCCTACAAACGCGTTGTGCTCATCTTGAACGCAGACAGGAGGATTTTCAGATTCGTTTGGAAGATGGAGAGAATCGCAGCCGACGGAATAATGTGCGGGCCTGAGGAGTCCCTGAATCATTGGCTGCTACAGAGTTACAGGCTCATTTATCAGATATCTGTACACGCTTTCTTCAAGCAGCTGACCCAGGGGCTCATATACCAGTGATGGACTTTGAGAGGGTTCATCAAGCTCTGGGTCCCCGGGTGGGTGATCGGCCCCGGGATGTGGTAGCTTGTTTTTCTCGCTACCCGGTTAAAGCCCAAGTCCTTCAAGCCGCTCGAAAAGTGGGGCATATAACTTGGGAAAATTCCAAAGTGGAACTGTTTGCGGATCTGTCATCGATTACTCTCCGGAAACGTCGGGACTTTCGGGAGGTTACTCGCTGTTTACAATCCCATGCCATTAGCTATCGGTGGCTTTTTCCTTTTGGCCTTTCCTTTCAAGTAGCTTCTCAACAGCATAGAGTAACCTTAGTGGAGGAAGCCGTTATAATATTGCGAGAAGCTCAACTTTATTCACCTCTGGAAGAGCCGGCTGCATCATCTGGAACTGGTGCTTCATCGCAACGCTGGAAGCGAATTCCTACCAATAGCAAGCGGCTACAGCGGCGGTCTGGTTCGGAGCAGGGTTCGGCTTCTGGACTTACCTGAATTCTTGTGCTGGTTTGTTCATTGGCTGAAAGACTTGGAGTATATTTCTCTAGTTTGGCTGGTCCCTTTTGATTGCTTTTAGAGTATATGGCACCTTCTCTTATCATCTATTGTATGACTAGCGTGATTTGGGGTTTGCTGGGATGTCACTTTCTCTTTCAGCCCAAAATATTGAGGGCCTTTGGTTTGTTAGGGGTTGGGGGGAATGGGGGGTTGGGGAGAGGAGTGGGGAAAGGGTCTTTCTTTTTTTTTTTGCTGTATATTAATGCGGGGTTTGCTATGCTTGGTTGTGATGGGTTGTTTGCTGGGAGTATGGTTGTGTGCGGGTATGTTGGTATGAATGGCTCCTAACGGTATCTGTTTCTTTACTTTAAATGTACGGGGTTTGAATGTACCTCAAAAGAGGCAATTGCTTTTTAAAGAGGCTGACAGGTTGAAGGCTGGAGTGGGTTTCTTCCAGGAGACCCATCTTAAACCTCAATATGAGTCGCTTTTGAAACATCCTCGTTATCCCCATATTTATTTTGCTTCGAATGTAGAGGGGTCTAAAAAACATGGTGTAGGGATTTTATTTGCTAAGCATCTTGATCCACAGGTTAAACAAGTGGTACGTGACCCGGAAGGTCGTTATCTTATTTTGAAAGTGGAGCTTCAGCAGGTGATATAGACTTTGTGTAATCTTTATGCTCCCAATTCAGAGCAAAAAGCTTTTTTGGAGTCTCTGGATCTTGTGTTGCGAGGGGTAGTAGAGGGCCCTTTGTTAGTAGGGGGGATTTTAATTTGACTTATGATATTGGGTTGGATAATTCGACACAGTTGATTCAATATGGAAAACCTGATAGAAAGCAATTGCACTCTTTCTTTACGTCCTGGGCTTTGATTGATCCTTGGAGACATCTATATCCTACCACCAAAGATTATACTTATTTTTCAGCAGTGCATGATTCGTATTCTCGTATTGATTTTTGGGGGATTGATAAGGGTTTACTTTCCCAGGTATCTGATGTTTCTATAGCTCCGCGGGTGTGGTCGGATCATGCCTCGGTACACTTTGTTTTGCACCCTCATATGGCTCCTTTTGGACGGTGGTTTTGGCGACTTTGTGATGGTTTATTAGCGGATCCTATAATAGTGTTCCGGATAGAACAGAGCCTTAGGGATTATATTCAGTTTAACACTAGTGATGAGATATCTTCTTTGATATTTTGGGAAAGTATGAAGGCAGTCTTACGTGGCCATATTATTTCTATTGGGGTTCATAGACAGCGGGAACGTGGGCGAAAACAGGAAGCCTTACGACAACAATTGAATTATTTAGAACAAATGCATAAGCGGAATCTTTCTGCTACTTTGTTGACTCGTTTAAAGTGCGAAAAGATCTTCAGGTGATGCAGTTAGATGAATTGTCGGAACAATTACAATCGGTTCAACAGAAGCATTTTGAACATGGTAATCGGACGAGCCATCAGTTGGCTTACAAGTTGAAGGCCAAAAAATTGAGAAATGTGATTACTATGGTGCGAGCCCCTGATGGTTCTGCTTGCTATATTCCGGAATCTATTGCTGGTGCTTTCCTTTCATTTTATCAACATCTTTATACCCCTGAGCATATTGTATCTCAGGTTCAAATTGATAATTATTTGGCTCAGGTGCAGCTCCCTGAATTGACACCTGAAGAAGCAGAACAATTGTCTGCTCCTATTTTAGAAGATGAAACTCAGTGGGCGATCTCTACTTTAGCTTATGGGAAAGCACCTGGACTAGATGGCTTCACAAATCGATTTTATAAATGTTTTTGGCATTTACTTGTGGGCCCCCTTACTCGGGCTTTTAATAGTCTGGATTCGGGTATGGAGCTGCCTTATTTATGGAGATTAGTGGGAATAACGCTTATCTTGAAACCTGGTAAAGATTCTGCGCAATGTGGATCGTATCGTCCAATCTCATTGCTAGATACCGACTATAAGATCTTTACAAAAATTTTGGCTCGTAGGTTGCAATGTTATATGCCTCATTTAGTACATGATGACCAGGCGGGTTTCATTGAAGGGAGACAAACTTTTGATAATATCCGTAGATTGCTTCATTTGATTTGGTTTGTACAGCGTGAGAAATTGCCAGCCTTGCTTCTGAGTGTAGATGCCGAAAAGGCTTTTGATAGGGTGTCTTGGCCATTTTTGTTGAGCACTTTATCAGCTATGGGTGTTGGAGGGAAATTTTTTACTTGGATTCAGATTCTCTATACAAAGCCTTTAGCAGCTCTTCGTATTAATGGGAGTTATACGGATACTTTTCAGTTAGCCCGAGGAACCAGACAAGGCTGTGCGCTTTCGCCGTTACTTTTTGCGTTGGCTATGGAGCCTTTAGCTTCTCATGTTCGTGCCCAGCACTCTATTCATGGGATGATATGTGATGGGCTTTCTACTAAGTTGCTGATGTTTGCTGATGATGTTATTTTCACGATAATCAATCCACGTATTTCCCTTTCGGGGATTATAAATGAATTGACTTGTTATGGTGCAGTTTCAGGTTTTTGTACTAATATGGATAAGTCAGAGATATTAAATTTGTCAGTGCACCCTAGAGATTGTGTTTTTTTGAAGGCTAAATATCCTTTTAAATGGGCATTTAAATTTCTCTGTTATTTGGGAATTAATGTACCAGCACAGCTTTGTTCTTTATTTGATGTTAATTATCCGCCACTTTTGCAATCCCTTTGGGCTGATTTGGATAGATGGGAGAATACTTCTTTATCTTGGTATGGTCGTATTCAAAGTGTGAAAATGTTAGTTTTACCGAAATTACTCTATCTTTTTCAAGCTTTGCCAATTCCTTTGTCTGCTGCTTTCTTTCGTGGGGTGGCCAGAAAAATTTTTAAATATATTTGGAAGAGTCGACCCCCGCAGGTACCAAGGAGTGTGTTGCATCAATTTCGAACTCAGGGGGGCATGGCGGTACCTTGCCTGCGGCGTTATTATGTGGCAGCTCAATTGAAATCTTTTTTAGCTTGGTGTAAAGACAGATCAAAGAGCTGGGTTCGCTTGGAAAAAATTTTGGGTTCTGAAGAAATTTGTCGGGTGCTCCCTTGGTTATCAGTGGGAGAGGCTCGACAACTACTTAAAGGGGCTAACCCTTTTTTGCACCATACGTTTGTGGTGTGGGTCCGGACGCGCATTCGTTTTTTTTCTTCTCGACTGTATTTTCGTAGCACCCCGTTGTGGATGGCGTCGGGTTTTGCACCTGGAAAAATTGATCGTCGCTTCCGTGTTTGGGCCCAACAGGGTCTTATGGATTTGGGGGATTTTGTGGAAGACGGCCGATTGATATCATTTACAGATTTGAGGGAAGCTTATGATCTACCGTTGACTGATCATTTTCACTATCGTCAGGTGATGGATTTTATTGGTCGCAGGGCTCTTAGTGATCTTTGTTTGGAGGAAACCACCCTGGAGTGGGCGATTATGGGTAGTAGTGGTAGGGGGTGTATTTCTAGATTTTATAAAGCCCTTATTCAACAACAGGCTCCCCCGGTTAAATATTTATCTCTTTGGGAGGGACTCTTGCGCCCAGTGCCGCCGACTGTTAATTGGGAGTGGGTGTTTAGTAGCCTGCTTTGTGTTTCTATAGCTAGCTCTTTGGTGGAAAATGGATACAAGATGCTTTATCATTGGTACCTTACACCCCAGCGTCTTCATCTTATGTATCCTCAAGTATCTAACTTATGTTGGAGACATTGTGGTCAGTTGGGTACCTTTCTTCACATTTGGTGGGACTGCCCGAGGGTGGTACCATATTGGGATATGGTTTTTGAGCTATTGTCTGATATTTTATGCATCACGCTTACTCGATCTATGGGTAGTGCTCTTTTATATCTCCCCTTGGTTCCATTGACTGCTAATGCCCATAAATTAGCTTGTTTTATTTTTACTGCTGCTCGACTTTTATTGGCAGCTTATTGGAAACAGTCTTTTCCTCCAGGTCGGACTCACTTATTACGAAAAGTAGATTTTATTTTTCGTATGTCTAAACTGACGGCATTGACAAAGACTCGTCTTACTCCCTTTTTAAAGGTTTGGAATCCCTATATTCGGTGGTTTGAAAGTCCCTCATGACCTATGGTTAGCTATATTTTTGTTATTATTATTTGTAAACCTCTTGTATAGCTTTTAGATATGTTATGTTTTTGACCCTGGGGTGGGATGGGAGGGGGGGGGGTTGGTTTTGATGGATGTGATTTTGTGCATTTTACTGAAGAGTTACGGTACAACTTTAGATTTTCTGTTCTCTATTTGGATTTGGGGGAGAGGGGTTGGGGAGAGTGTGTTTTTTTGTGAATCTTTGGATTTAAATTTGCTATGCCTCTGAGTTTTTGTATTGTATTCTGAAAACCTTTTCAATAAACAAATTAAAAAAAAAAAAAAAAAGAAGTGGGGGGCATGTGGGGAAGGCACAGGGGAGTGCGAGGGAGGGGTGCCACTACCCAGGGCACCTCTCACCCTTGCTATGCCACTGTATAAGCCCTTAGGTAAATAAATCACTGAATACCTCTAGAATGGGATACGGATGGGAAATGGGGCAATGTCCTGAAAGCAGTATATATTAATGCTCAAAGTATGGGAAACAAGATTCTGGATCTAGAAGATGTGATGGAAGAAGATGAGTTGGGTATAGTGACGATCACAGACACGTGGTTCACAGGGAACCATGACTAGGATGTAGATATACCGGGCTATAATTGGTTCAGGAAAGACAGGGTAGGAAGAAAAGGAAGGGGAGTAGCGTTGTATATTAAAGATCATATTAAAGCTACACAATTGCAGATCTGCAGGGCAAGGAAGAGGCACTGTGGATCAATTTGGAAAGAGGGAATGGTGAAAATATTTACATTGGTGTGATATACAGGCCTCCTTCACAGATGGAAGAAGTGGACAGACATTCAGAATGTATCTAAAAAAGGGGAAGTTTAGATGATTTTAACATGCTGGATATTGATTGGGGTGTCCCTATTGTGGGGTCTTCTAGAAGTAGGGAGATTCTGGATTCTCTACAAGGAGAACTGTTCCAGCAGTTGGTAATGGAACCCACACGGGATGGGGTCATACTGGAACCAGAGAATGGTGAAGTTTCTGGAATTCTGTGGATTAAAGGACCGGAGGCAACATGGATTCACTAGAGGTAGGTCTTGTCAGACAAATCTGATCAATTTCTTTGACTGGGTGACCAGAGAATTGGATAGAAGATTTGCGCTAGATGTAGTGTATTTAGATTTTAGCAATGCCTTTGACGGTGTTCCACACAGACGTCTAAAAAATAACTGAGTGCCCTCGGGATGGGTCCCAAACTGACGGGCTGGGTCAAAAACTGGTTGAGTGAATGACGACAGAGGGTAGTGGTCAATGGAGATCGCTCTGCAGAAAGGGATGTTACCAGTGGTGTGCCTCAAGTTTGGGAGCACCATTTGAATCCTCTAACCAAGGCCAGTGCACTCTGAGCCAAGTTTTGCATTAGTGGCACCCGTCCTCCCACCTGCCAACATTAGCTGCCTTCCAGCCAGCTCCCCTGTCCTCACACCTGCATACCCTTATTCACCCTGACTCATCCCAGGGGTACTGGGGATGACAGAGACAGGAGTGATCTTTAGTTGCTTCTGTCCTGGCAGCTGCTTTGGAACCACATTAGGATCAGTAATGAAATGAAAGGGAGAATAATGAGGTGGGTAGGTGGACAAAATAGGAGACTGACGAGGTCACTGGTTGGATACCAGATAATTCATGATCATCATGGACAGGGAAAGAGAGTCCTGAGTTTACTTCCATTGTATTCAACTGAGGTAAAATCAGGACTAGCTCAATCTATCCCTGTGCCTGAAGCCATCTGGATTAGCTGTTTTAGCTCCTACATCAGCCCTCAGGTGCAAAATTCAGCCCCCTCTACTACCTGCATTCCCAGTACATCCCTTTTCTCTTCCATCCACTATCTGCCACCCACGCAACCAGTATCACCCCTTTCCCATATATCATCACCCTTTCATTTTTCCCTCCCTTCATTCCACCCCTCTCTCCCATCCATTCAGCATTACCCCCTTCTTTCTTCTCATCCACCTGTATAGCATTGGCTCTTCTCCCCAAGCATCACCCCAGCTCTCTTCCCTTCCCCCAGGTCCAGCATCACCTTCTCTCTTCCCTCCCCTCTCCCCTTCTAGCATCCCCCTTTCTCTCCCACCCACCAGTTCAGCATCATCCCTTCTCTCTTCCCTCCCCACCTGTCCAGCATTTCCCTTCAAAGTTTAAACCTTCCTCCCTCCTGCTGCAACCTCCACCGCTGCTGTCCCACTGTGCCTATGGCAGCAATCAAGCTGCAGTAATAAATGTCAGGGAGCCTTTGAGACCACGTGTTCACAAAAGTAATGCTGGTCTTGTTTCCTCTGATGTGTATGGAATGTATCATAGAGGCCAGGATCAGCAGGGCCTTTGTGAGCACATGGACTCAAAGACTCCTGGCGATTGCCGAAGTGGTGGCATCAGGAGCAACTGGTAGGGCATGCTGGTATCCTTTATGTAGTGCACTCCACCACCTCAAGTCAATGCCTCACTGGCTTTCTGTTAAAACCAGCTCTGCCTCAAGCTAAGTTTAAAATCATTTCATTATACTTTTAATGTATTACACAGAAGTTTTGAATTTCCTTAAACCTTTGAATTGCAGGAAGCTTTGGATTTGTGCAGGATTGTGAATGTGATTATGAATGAAGGGTGAAAATTTTTTAAATCATAAGATAAAAGAAAAAAAAAAGGATTATTAAATCATTTGAAATTAAGAATTCAAAGTTGGCTTTTGGAGCTGTGATTATGCTATATCCAAATGTTAATATTACGGTGGACAATATCAACATTTCTTATGATTACTTCTAAAATCTGATAGCTCTCTCAAAAACATGTATGACTCCCTTAATGTTTAATTGTGTATTAAATACATTCAATTGCCAGAGGTAGCTCTGTTGAGTATATTGCAAGTAATGAAGATGCACTCTAGGCAGAAATTTCAGAGACTAAGCACATCTCAAACATACTCTGGCTCAGTCATGAGATTCATGTCTCTCATGGATGCCAAAATGAACCCGTTTGGAGATATTATCCCATGTGCACATCTTCTATGAATATAGATCTCAGCACTAGTGTGCAATCTTTATTTATTCAATTTTTTATACTGTTCATGAATGGGAGTTCAGAACGGTTTACATGAATGTATTTAGGTACTCAAGCATTTTTCCCTCTCTGTCCCGGCGGGCTCACAATCTGTCTAATGTACCTGGGGCACTGGGGGGATTAAGTGACTTGCCCAGGTTGTGCTCTTTCTCCTAGATCCTGGAGTGCCTCTTATTTGATACACTATCTAAAGCTCATGACCAACCAGCACCTTCCCCCATACCTGTGTTAGTTCCTCACTGAAGAGGTGCAGCTGGAGCCCCAGAGCAGTGGTAGTGCACGTTCAGCCACTTGCTGTCACGACGGTACCAGACCCGGGTCTCTTCAGACTGCGTGGTACGAGGTCGGCCCTGCCCGTCGATGTACTGCGTCAGGCGGATGTACGCAATGCAAGCAGCATCTTCACCAATGACATGCACATGCGGGTTCAGTATGGTGGTGTGGATGGGTTTGCTGTTTTTGGACAACACTAGTGGAAAGGAAAAATTAAGAGTCAACAGAGATGTGGCGAAAGGTACTCACAGCTCAAATGGGCGATCCATCCCCCTTCAGTTCTCCAGTTCTTTCATTTCATCATGAGCAAAGTATTATGGTTGCTGTGTTAGTTTAACTGAATATGTAGCAACAAAGATCAACAAACTCGTTTTAGATAATATCTACTTACTAATTCCATACATCTATAACTAGCTTTTGAGAGTTAGGCTTCCTTCATTATGTCAGAGAGACAGCACTCACATTGGGTTTAAACTGTTCAAAGTCAGTTAGGCTTGAGGTAGTCTACATATATCAATAAGGTGCAGTTCACACTACAATTACAGCTCATAGAAAGGAACCACCACCTAAGAGGCCACCTTTACTCTGTCATATTGCAAAAGATGTCATCAGAGTGAAAGGGCTTACAATCATCTGTCCTCCAGCAAATGCACTTTTTAGGAATAGTGTCCTAAGAAGGAATCATAAGGAATGTAAAAGAACAAAGTAGCTGGAGAAACTAGATTAACTCTAGGCTAAAAAAAACAATATTGAGGCCATCACAGACAAAAAAAAAGAGAAATGAAAAGTAAACTTGATTCCTTTCTTCATTTGGTTCAGACTATCAACACAATGCTTGAGATGAAAGACCCGACAGGCAACTGAGCTGAAATCAGCCGATACTCTGGCTTCACTGGGTGAATACAATGATAGGAACCTTCCACATACAAAGTATGAATCAAAGGGAGATAATAAACTAGAAGTTTCAATACTCGCACAATTTAAAAATGAAAACATTTTCTGTGTCTGTTTCTCATCTGACTGCACAGTTTACATCGTGCCTTTTTCTGATTTCTCTTTCTCCTCTCTTCTTCCACATTTTCTCTTTACCTGGCATATGTTCTTTTGTGAAACTTTTCTCTATTTTTGTTTTCAGTTCTTCTCACTATTTTTTCATATCTCTCATCATCTTGCATCCTTCATATGCGACTGCCCATCTACTGTCATGCTTTTCCACCTGACCCTGTTTTTTTTTATTCCTCTATTTCACTCCATTACCTCACTAGACATCAGATTTCCAGTTTCTGTCTCTTAGCCCTCATATTAGGTCTCCATGCAAACATCCTTTTCATTATCTCTCTCAAAATCTCATTCCCACGTTTTCAGTCCTTAATCTTCTCCCTTTGACTTCCCTTTCCAGGCTCTCCATCTCCTTCCCTCTGCCATTCACTCCTTGTTCAGCACTCTCATCTTATTCTTCATTCAACTAGTTCTTCCTGTCTCTCCCATTTCTGCCCTTTCACGCCCTTCCTCCTCTTCCACCAGGGAACTTACAGAAAAACCTTAGCACAGTATAGAGGGGACAAATATAGAAGATGCATATTTACTATCCTAGTAGATGCTGTTCCTGTTTCATACAAACTACACCAGTCATCAAAAGCAAACTAGCTTTAAATACACATAATACCCTCTCAGGGCCTGAAGAAGCTGAAGGCTATATGTTGGACAGCATTGCTTTAAGCAATCCCCCTGCCACTTCCTGGTAGCGTGCATGAAAGCAGACATGTATAGGAGGCAGTCCAATCAGATTGGTTCATGCACTGTTAGGGCTGCCAGATGTCCAGGAAAACTTGGACAGATCCTTTTTTTAGAGGACTGTCCAGGTGCCTGGAGGGATTTCCAGAACCCGTCAGTTTGTCCGGGTTTTTAAAGTCCCCGACCTCAGTGCCATGTTTGGAGGGCGTCAACTCGATATCATCATATGCATAAAGCGACATCATTGCATTGATGTCTGCACAGATGCCCTCCAGACGTGGTCCCGATCTAGGGGAGGTTTTTTAATAAGAAATCAGGCACCCCTATGCACTGTGAAATGTTGACAGATGATGGATATGTGTGTATGCATATGTAGTAATTTATTCCTCTTCCAAACATGGTTGCTTTTAGTAACACAAATCATCTCAACAGAAACAGTTTTAACAGGTGAAACTGAACATTTCTACTTTCATGTATACTTCTGCAATCTGGATGAAAGATTGTGCCAGATAAATGACATTTGGGAGTTTTTGATGTGAAAGTATTTGTGGATTCAGAATGTAATTTCCAGGACCAGCAGACTGACCTTATTGCTTCAGTTTTTGCTTAGAGCCTAATTGTTAAGAACTCACTCATGTGTGTGGAATGTTTCATTATTTTTTGGGATCATTTACTCTGAAAATTATAAACATTAATTAGATACACACGTGATGTTTGAATGCAGTGGAGTATTTTTTGCCTATGAGAGAAGGTGAACCATTCCATTTTAAGTACCCTGAAGGGGTTCAATGGTTTTTTGGCTCTTTACATCAGAGGCTTTTTTCTCCACTTTAATAGGTTGTGTATGATGATGGGGTATGCGTGAGCTCTGTGTGTGATTGGATGACTTTTTGAGTTGGTGATGTATCACATCCCTCCAAGGGTGAAAGTGTCCCGTCTTTTCAGTAATGCTATTTTGCTGCTCTCTCATGCTGATATTAAATCATGCAATTACTTAAAAAGATTGTACTGTCAAAATCCAATAATCTTGTCTTTGCTGACAATGCAGCAAAATACGAAACTTACCACACCCCAAAAGAATACAGATAGAAATAAAGTTATGTGAAACGGTTCCTCCTCCTGATGTAGCACTAAGTCGCGAAAAAAGAGGCCCTTGTCGAGGGATATGTAACTCAGCTCTGTATTTTGGTGCCATTTGAGATTAAAATTATAGCAACTGCAGTTGTGAATGAAATAACATTTTTTGGAACTGTATTTCTACCGTGTTTCCCCGAAAATAAGACCTAGTGCCTTTTATGAGCCTAAAATTAATATGACACTGTCTTATTTTCGGGGTATGTACATGATCATCTCTCCCTTCCCCCCCAATTCTCCCTCTTTCCTTTCTCTCCCCCACATGTGCAGCATCTTTCCTCCCCTCCCTCGTGCAGCAGGACCCTTGCCCAGCTTCTATCCTCCCCCACATCCCTCGTGCAGGACTTGCCCAGCTTCCCTTCCCTCACTCTCATGTGAAGCAGGGCCCTTGCCCAGCTTACCTTCCCTCCCTCCCATTCCTTGTGTAGCAGGACCCTTGCCCAGCTTCCCTTCCCTCCCTCCCATCCTTTGTGCAGCAGGACCCTTGAGCGAGCACTCCTCCCCCCCCCCCCGAGCACCTGTCATGCAGCCGAATCCCCATCCTTCCCTCTCTCCCATCGGAACCCGGCCGCGAGTCCTACTTACCTCCGTAAGCAGCGTCGGCCTAGCAGCACTCTAACAGGCTGCTTTGGCCTCGTCCGCCCGTGAATTCACTCTGCTGCTTTACTGATGATGTCATCAATAACGCGACAGAGTGAATTCATGGGCGGACAAGGCCAAAGCAGCCAGTTAAGAGTGCTTCTGGCCCGACGCTGCTTAGGGAGGTAAATAGGGCTCGCGGCCAGATTCCAATGGGAGGGAGGGAAGGTTGGGGATTCAACTGCGTGGCGGGTGCTCGGCGGGGGGTGGGGTGTGCTCGCTCCAGGGTCCTGCTGCACAAGGGATGGGAGGGAGGGCAGGGAAACTGCCGGCAAATCCCAGGACTAGGTTTTATATTAAGACCTACCCCGAAAATCCTGCTAGGGCTTATTTTCGGGGTAGGTCTTATTTTTGGGGAAACACGGTAGCTGTATTCCTTTGGGGTGTAGTAGGGTTAAGTTTAGTGTTTTGGTACACTGTGTTTTTGTAGTACAGTCTTTTTTGCTACAGTGGTTTTTTTGGGAGGGGGTTTGCTGTGCTATTTTTCCCAATTTAATGAAGAAACCAATGATAAGAACAGGTCTCTGTGGATTTAGAGCACTTCTGGTGCTGCAAGTTGTTGACTGATAATAAATAATAATAATTTATTTATATACCGCCCTATCGCAAAGTTCTAGGCGGTTTACATATGTTAATAACTTTATACAAACAATGATTAAAAATACAGTACTCTAAATAATACTAAAATTATATAATAAAAATGTTTGAGGCTTCTATTATTTAATGATTGGCGTTTACTAACTTTCTTCCACACCACTTGCGAACTTTAGCAAACCTTTTGTATTTTGACACCTTCTAACTGATTCTCTTCCTCATCTCAAATCTCTTGACAAAAAAATGCACAAACTTACAATTGTCAAAGTAAAATTTATGGAAGTCCATGCCCTCTACCAGGTTCCCAAGTGCCTCTGGTTCAAACGAGGTTAATCCAGGGTCACAGATTTTCCTATAAATGAAACACAACATTTAGATTAATTCTTTCCTATAAATGAAACACAACATTTAGATTAATGGCACTCCAAAATTCATCTGGCTCTAGTCGGCAGCTGGGTCTTAACATCCTCAAGGAAAAACAAAGGTAATTTCATTTAGATTATGAGAAGTTCCTTCCACCACTTTTATTCTAATCACAACTGGCATTCTTCTCAAACTTGCACTTCTCCCCCAACCTGTAGCACTGTTTTAATCATCACATGGTACCTCTCTACCTGAATTATCAATTGCGACTCACGTGTAGGCATCAAAGTCTCCATTGTTGATGGCTTCTATCAGCTGTTCAGTTATCTTGATAATCTCCTGTTTGCGCACTGTGGGTAGGAAAAGAACAGTTTATTTAAGCTTGGGTAATAGCAAAAAGACTTCTTTAGAAATGTTGCCCTCTGACCAATTTGAAGCACAACAGCCCTGGCCTTGAATTTGTGTCTACACAATAGAAAGATGAGTGACTGATGTCTTATCAAGGTGATGGAAAATCTGGAGCTTCAAAGAGAAATGGCGGGAAAAGTCCAACTGAGCTAGTGAGAGGAAAAGCTCATTTTAAAGCTTTTGATTCCAATATTAATGCTGAGTTTGACAGCAATGAGGTGATAAGAGAGTGGAAAAAAAAATCAACAAGTTGTTCAAAATAGAGCTACAGGAACACTGAAATTAAACATACTATTTCAGCTACAAATTGAACCACACCAATCTCTAACTCTGCACTAAATTTAGCACTATACACAACAGCCACAACTTTTAATGTGATAAGCTATTTAAATTTGGTAATAAACTAGACATATTGCACTTCTTTGAGAGAGTAAACAGGCAGATAGACAAGGGCAACCCGGTCGACATTGTATATCTGGATTTTCAGAAGGCATTCGACAAGGTTCCACATGAACGACTACTTCGGAAAATTGCGAGCCATGGAATCAAGGGTGAAATACTCAAGTGATTAAAAATTGGATGGAGCGTAGGAAACAGACAGTGGGGAGTAAATGGACAATCCTCGGACTGGAAGAGCGTCACCAGTGGGGTGCCGCAGGGCTCGGTGCTTGGACCCGTGCTCTTCAACATCTTTAAAAACGATCTGGACATTGGTATGACGAGTGAGGTGATTAAATTTGCAGACGATACGAAGTTATTCAGAGTAGTGAAGACACAGGGGGATTGCGAAGATCTGCAACGTGACATAATCAGGCTCGAGAAATTGGCATCGACATGGCAGATGAGGTTCAATGTGGATAAGTGTAAAGTGATGCATGTCGGTAACAAAAATCTCATGTACGAATACAGGATGTCCGTGGCAGTACTTGGAGACACCTCCCAGGAAAGGGACTTGGGAATTCTGATCGACAAGTCGATGAAGCCGTCCACGCAATGTGCGGTGGTGGTGAAAAGGGTGAACAGAATGCTAGGAATGATAAAGAAGGGGATCACAAACAGATCGGAGAAGGCCATGGTGCGTCTTCACCTGGAGTACTACATCCAGCATTGGTCGCCGTATATGAAGAAGAACACAATACTACTCGAAGGGGTCCAGAGAAGAGCGACTAAAATGTTTAAAGGGCTGGAGGAGTTGCCGTACAGCGAGAGATTAGAGAAACTGGGCCTCTTCTCCCTCGAAAACAGGAGATTGAGAGGGGACATAATCGAAACATTCAAGATACTGAAGGGAATAGACTTAGTAGATAAAGATAGGTTGTTCACCCTCTCCAAGGAAGAGAGAACGAGAGGGCACTCTCTAAAGTTGAAAGGGGATAGATTCCGTACGAATGTAAAGAAATTCTTCTTCACCCAGAGAGTGGCAGAAAACTGGAACGCTCATCCGGAGTCTGTTGTAGGGGAAAACACCCTCCAGGGATTCAAGACAAAGTTGGACAAGTTTCTGCTCAACTGGAAAGTATGCAGGTGAGGCTGGGCTCATTTAGAGCACTGGTCTTTGACCTAGGGGTTGCCACGTGAGTGGACTGCTGGGCACGATGGACCACTGGTCTGACCCAGCAGCAGCAATTCTTATGTTCTTATGTTAGGAGATCCAATTTTATTTTAACAACTTGGAATAGGCAAGAATGATTTAATACAAAACTAGCACCATCAGCAAAATCTTTGCAGATTATACTAGAAGAATTTTAATCAGGCAAAGGATTTTGATAAGGCTACTTGCTTATTTGATGAGAACAATTCATTTATCAATTTTATGACCTCAGAAAACAGAATTATTATAATTTCAGTTCAAGGAATTAACAAATCTATTGAGGCATTAAATGCTGGAAAGACCATTAAATGCTGGAAAGACCACAGGACAAGATGAATTCAAAGTAACATAGTCAGAACAATTTCACCTTTGCCCCGACAAGGCCCGGAGTTCAGGAATAATGAGACGAGGCTTTCGGGGGTGGGACTTTGGATGGAACAGGGCAGACTGAAGGTGGGATAGGGCGGGGCTTGGGGAAGAATGGGGTACACCGAAGGCAGAATGGGCGTGGCTTGGGTGGAACTAGGTATTTGGGATTTTGCCGAGAAAAAAATATGGCAACCCTAGTAGGGTGACCACTGAAGGACCTACCCCACAATATTCATACCTCCTTTAATTAACCATAAAGTCAATGAAAAGGCAGCATTGCAAATATTACATCAGTGTTTAGAACATACCTCTAATTAGGAAGAGAGAACTAGCTGGACTGCTACAAATCTCTACACAGAAACTACGTTCTCATGAAATACTTCACCTTAGTCATATTTGCAAAATATGGATAGAGCCTTACCAACCACAGAATAAATGACCACATATTAGAAATAGAAACGTATAAACATTAAACTGGAAATTCCCAAGAAGCCAGACTCAACCTGCAGCACAACACTGAAGAAATAGGAATAGAAATGCACTTCCTCAAATATTATGCAAAACAGAAAGACTTTACAGATTCTGCATATTCTAATTCCCAAAGCCGACATATTCAAATCATTAAACTGAAACTACAAATATTTTTCTACCTTTGTCTGGACATTTTACAGGGACTGAGCTATTCTGTGCTGGCATCAGCCTGGGCCTTCACATTCTCTTGTGGGCCTGCAGGAATTGGCTGTGGACACTGCTTTTCTCATGGGGATATTAGGGTATACATAGCCTGGGCTCTTTCATTAATACTTGGAAACCAAATGTCCCCTACAAAAAAAATAAATAAATAAAAATCAAACCTTCATTAAATGTAGGCCTAACAGTCATAGAGAGAAAGGGCCCACAGTCACCTGGCTCTCATAGACCCATAACACTGTTAAACCTGAATAGCATGTTTAGGATGAAGATTTTGCAGGATGATTTAAAAACACACTTGCCTTGAGTGAATACACATTGATCAAGCAGGTGTTATCCCTGGTAGATAATCATCAATTTACATGAAAAGCTCATGCCAGCAATTACAGATGAACAAGAAAGAGGGGGGTGGGTGGGGTGGAGACCACACAGGAACGCCTGATTTGTGAGCTTAGAAGTCAAGGAAACATTTGGCATGGTAGTCTGCAAATACCTACAGAAGCTACTGGCAAAATATAGTTTTCTGTGTAATTTAGATGCAGACCCAACAGCCAGGACACTCATAACAGCAGATAAGGATTTAATTTACCAAGGATGTCCTCTTTCTTCCATTTTGTCTGCTGTAGAAACCCTAGCCTACAAATTAATGACATTAACATTTTCCTCTCAATCTACCTGCCCTTTCAGTCTACATAAAGGTTGCCATGTTCACAAATCATATGCTTTAGTTAGTAAACAGTCAAGAAAAGGCACTCCTTGTAATAACAGGCAGTTACCGTATATACTCCAATATAAGGAGGAAAAATGGTTGACCTGAATATAAGTCAGGCGACTTAATATTCAAGTGCCCTGCCTGGATCTAGACTTCCCTCGTCAGGCTCTGCACCCAGCCCACTTTCTTCCATCTCTTGTCAGGTTCTGCACCCAGCCCCTTCTTTTCAACCCCTGTCAGGCTCTGCACCCAGCCCCCTCCCTTCCAGGCATTGCACCCAGCCCCCTCCTCCTCTGTGAGGCTCTGCACCCAGCCCCATTCCTTCCTTCCCTCCCTCCCTCCCAGGCTCTACATCCTGCCACCCATCCCTGCCCTGTCTGTTGTACCTTCTCTGTCGATCCCTGGTGGTCCAGAGGTGCAGCGGGCAGGAGTGAACTTTCTGTGGGAGCCAGTAAGGAAGCTGCTCAGCGCCGAGCAGCAGTGCCAAGGTTTTTATCAAGTGATTTGTGATGGTAACTATTCTCATTCATGGAGCAACCCATCTGGTGTGCCCCAAGATTCTCCGCTATCGCCTACCTTATTCAACATCTACATTTCCCTTTTAGGACATTTATTACAGAGTTTAAATGTAAAATTTTATATATACGCAGATGCCATTTCTATTTTAATCCCTCTAAATAATTTTACCACTGAAATTTTAAACCAATCTTCTATTATGACTCAGATAGAACAGTGGACAATTAATTTCAAACTGAAACTCAATACGGAAAAGACCAAACTTTTCTTGGCTAGTTCCAACGACATAACAAGAAATTCATTGCTTCATCTTAATGGTCATGACTACCCGATTATTAAATCTATCAACATTCTGGGAGTCACAGGGGTGGCCAACCTGCAGCCCAAGGGCTGCATGTGGCCCCATGAAGTATTTTGTGCAGCCCCGGTCGAGGGCGATGCAGTGTTTTCCTCTGCTGCCCCCGGGTGTTTACCATCTTGACGATTCCCTCCTCTGTCTTGCTGCAGCGTTTGCGCATTTGTGCGGCCCCAGAAATATTTTTTTCGGCCAATGTGGCCTAGGGAAGGCAAAAGGTTGTACACCCCTGCACTAGACAGACATTTAACATTAGCAGAACATACAAACTTAGTGGTACAAAAATGCTTTTTTACATTGTGGAAATTAAGAACCATAAAAAAATATTTTGATCCTTTATCGTTAAAACTATTGGTGCAGGCATTAGTTTTATCTATTTTAGACTATTGTAACATCATCTATTTAGGAGCACCCAAAAAAATTCTAAGGAAATTAAGGATAATTCAGAATACAACTGTTCAATTGATTTTTGGTTTAAAAAAGAACGACCATATTATTGTTTACTTCATTGGCTGCCTTTTGAGGCAAGAGTATTATTTCAAATTTTCCTATATCTGCTTTAAGCTGTCTCCAGCTTACCTTTTTCCTCATCTTGTGTTGCATAGAACATCAAGAGAAACTAGAAACTTCTACTTATTTGCTTATCCAAAAATTAATGGATGTAGATATAAGACCTTCTTAGATAGGACCCTAGCATTTCAAGCTGATAGGCAACAATCTTGGTTAGGTAAATGTATTCGGCAAGCTATGTTATCCTATTGCAGTTTTCAGAAATTAATTAAGACCACTTTGTTCGATAAATTTATTACTTAATGAGTTTTATTATTGAAATTCTATTTTACAACTATTTGTATTTTTTACTGTATTTATTATTATTAATGCTTGTGCCACTCAGCGGCTGAAGAAACCGGAACTTATGGTGGCCATGGCAGTGACCGACCGATCAGGTTAGCGGTGGGGCATGAGCGTGGAAAGCTCGCTCCTGCCCACTGTACCTCTGGACTATAAGTGATCGGCAGAGTAGGTACGACGGACAAGGCAGGGAGGGGGTCAGGGTGTAGAGCCTGGTGGTGGCCTGCAATAAATCAGGGAAGGGGTGCTGGCCCGAATATAAACTGAAACCCCCATTTTTGGGCCAATTTTTTTGCCCCAAAAATCCCAGTTTATATTCAAGTATATATGGTACATAATTTGGCAACTTTTCAGAATTTCCCATTATGGTTTATGTTACCTAAACAAATTTACCTGCTACAAATGCTACTGGTAATGTTGCAAAACTTGCATTCTCATTTTCTAAATATCCCGAAACAGGGATTTCACTGAAAGAATGACAATCAGAATGTTAAGTTTCAAGTTGTATTCTATTCTGCCTATTTAGAATATCTTCTAAGCAGCTTACAATTTAAAAATTAAATAGAGTGAGAAGTGACAAGGATAAAAACAGACATAATCGTGGGGGGAAGGAGGGAAGAACTACAATGTTAAAAAGCAAAGTGTGGAGGAGAGGGGAATATAAAAGATATGCTACAGTAAGTGTGTCGTAGATAAATATCCTGTACTTAGCTCAAAAAGTATGCTCCTTTAAATAGAAGATTTTCACATTTATCGTGAATTATGAGAGTTTCATTATCTCTGTGTTTAATGTAGAGAGTATGTATCCTTAAACAGTGGCATACCTAGAGTATATGACACCCGGGGCTGATAATTTTTTAACACCTCCCCTCCCCCCAATATAAAAAATATTTTTAGTAATTTTATTTATTTATTTATTTTTATAGCCTGTACTCTCCAAAGAGCTCAGAACGGGTTACAGTTTAACATTCACAGTGTTACAATATAACATTATATAGGGTTACAACCTCTCCAACCCCATGCCGGCGCTATGGTGTAAACAAAATAAACAAAAAAGACATTTCCTCTCTCTGTTAGGTCCTAGCTCAAACTGACTGTTTAACATCAGTTCTGGGAGGATACACATTTCAAATATGACATTGTAATAACAAAATAGAAAATACAATTATTTTTTCTACCTTTTGTTGTTTGGTACCTTTATTATTCGAATCATGTTGGTCCCAGGCTCTGGTTTCTGTTTGTCTTTTGTTAACTCACTCACAAGGGTCTCCTGCCCATTTGATATTTTCTTCTTTCTCCGTGCTCATCATCCATCTTCCATCTTAGTACCTTCCCTTCCATTGCCATAGACAACATTTCTGTTTCTTTCCCACTCTCTTTTCCTGCCTTGTGTTCTGGGTCAAACTTCTCTATGTGTAGAGTCTCCATGAACGGGCTACTTGTAGAGCCTCCATGCAGCATCTCTCCCTTCCACCCCTCCTGCAACATTTCTCTCTCTTTCCCCATGCAACACCTCTCCCTGCCCTCCACACTAGGTCCAACATTTCTCCCTCCCCTCCATCATCCTGCTCACCCCTTTCTACTTCTTTGTTGCATCTCCTTTCCTCTTTTCCAGCCCATGTCTAACAATTCTTCCTCTCTCCGCTCGCCCCATGTGCAGCAGGTTTACATCCCTCCCTCCTATCCCCCTATGCAGCAGCTTTCCATCCCTTCCTCCAATCCCCCTTTATAGCAGTTTTCCAACCATCCCTCCTATCCCCCTGTGCAGCACCTCCATACCCAACTGACCCCCACCCCAACCACACACCATGAGATTTGACATTCCTTTGGGCCTCCAACAGCAGCAGCCAACCGTTAGAAGCAGTGCCAATCTGGCTGTTTGCGGCCTGCTCTGCCAGGGCATCTTTCTGCTGCATCATCAATGACATGACAGAGGGAAGGCCCTGGTGGGCCAGGCCACAAGAAACCTGCTCAGAGCACTGCCTCCAATGGCTGGCCACTGCCACTTTAGAAGGCAGGCCCGGAGGTATGCAAGTTCTCTCTTTGTCAGCAGCCTTAATTTGGTGCTCTGCTGGCGTCAGGTCTTCCTCTCTGCCATTCCTGCCTACTTCCTGGCAAGACCCAGCAGATGAAGGCCCAACACTGGCAGAGCAGCGAAGTTCTCAGACTATGATGCTGACCCGAGTACCCCCCTCATGGTCTGCACTCAGGGTGAACCACCATCCCACTTGGTAAGTCATTGTCCTTAAATATGAATGTTTTCAAATCTTGAATTTCTTGAGTGATGTATGATGATGTAGAATAGTTGAGTTTGTTCCAAAGGATAGGACCATAGATGGAAAAAGATGATTCATGGATATGTTCAAGGATAATTTCACGACAGGATAGGATGAATAGATGGCTTTGGTCAGCAGATCTGAGTGTCCTATAGGGTGTATAAGGAATAAGTAGCTGGGAGAGATATAAAGGTTCATCAGTTTGGAGAGTCTTCAAAGCTACTAATAATGTTTTGTAAGTTATTCGCGAGATATGGGGAGTTAATGTGATTCTTTGAGTAACAGAGTAATGTGATCATATTTCCCAGTGTTGTGTATTAATCGGATGGCTGTATTTTGGACAATTTGAAGTCGGCATAGTTCTTTGAATTACAAAGAGGGAATTACAGTAATCTATTTGTTGAATTACCAGCGAGTGGATTAAGATATTGACAATTTGATGAAAGATCAATGGATGATCAATCTTATTTGTCAAAGTCTAATGAAACATCTTTTAACTATCTTGAGAAAGGACGAATGGTAGGAATGTAGATAGTGATCTCAAGGAATGTGGTTGGAATGGGTTCTGTGATTGTTATTGTGGTTTGCATCAAAGTAATAGTGTGTTGATGTTCAGGAAAAGGTGATATATTAAAGTTAGAGAATATACTGCAGGGGATATTGAGATTTCTTCTTGTTTGTTTTTGTATAGGATTTTGTTGAGGTAAAGTAAATCTTAAGTACTTTAAGGAAGGAAGCATTCCAATAGCCAAGAACGGGATTTCATTACCCAACCAAAATTTATACAAAGTCATTGTTAGCTGAAGATAGCATTAGATGGGATCACCCACTATTTACCTATTAAAGTAGATAAGGCAATGCCCTCCTGATTGGTCCTTAACAGCTTTATTACACAAGTTATATCCTGGCTATATCAGGATATAACTTGCTCCGTCGAGACAGAGAGGGCAAAACAGGAGGAGGGGGTTGCACTATACATCAAAGTTACCAGAATCACAGGGGTCAAGTATACCGGGGAATCCCTCTGGGTTAACCTGGCCAGGGGAAATAACAAATGCCTGTATCTTGGCGTTATATACAGGATGACATGGACATAGAATTAATCGAAGACATCAAGACCATCACACTGCGTGGAGACAAGGTACTGTTGGGGGCTTCAATATGCCTGATGCAGACTGGAACAAACATTCCGCTACGACCAGCGGCAGCAGGAGGCTACTAACCTCCATACGGGGAGCACGACTCAAACAGATGGTATTGGAGCCCACTAGGGATCAGGCAATACTGGACCTGATACTCACCAACGGAGATAGTGTCACAGAGGTTTCAGTGGGCGAAGTGTTAGCCTCCAGTGACCACAACATGTTATGGTTTCACCTCAGGAAAGGTTTCACTAGAATAGATCAAACACATCCACAAAGGTCCTTAGCTTTAAAGGTACTAAATTCAAGAGCATGGGAAATTTCGTCTACGAGGCGCTGCAAAACCAGGACACAACAGATAGTGTGGAGGTACTATGGTCTACTCTAAAATTTACACTACAGGAAGTAACCGACCTCTATATAAAAACAGTGAGTAAAAGGCGGAGAAATAATAAACCTCAGTGGTTCTCTGCGATCTCGGAACTCATGAAACAGAAGAAAAGAGCATTTGTATCCTACAAACAATCAGAAAGACTAGAAGCTAAAGAAGACTATCTGGCGAAATCTAGAACTGTCAAAACAGCAGCCAGAGATGCCAAACTTCGGATGGAAGAGAATCTAGCAAAGAATATCAAAAAAGGGGATAAATCCTTTTTCAGGTAAGTTAGTGACAGAAAAAGGAACACAGATGGGATAGTGTGCTTTAGGAAACCTGACGGTAAATATGTAGAATCGGACTCCGATAAAGCCGAACTACTCAATGAATACTTCTGCTCAATCTTTACCTGCGAGGCACCGGGATCCAGTCCACAGCTGCAGGCAAGGGAGAGCTCAAACGACCTGTTCCGGAATTTTGAATTTACCACCGGCAGTGTCTACCAAGAACTATCAAGGCTCAAAGTGAACAAAGCCATGGGACCAGATAAACTACATCCCAGAGTACTTAGGGAATTGAGAGATGTCCTTGCGGAACCGTTAGCTACGCTCTTCAATCTTTCCCTGAGTAGAGGAAGAGTCCCATTGGACTGGAAAACAGCTAACGTCACTCTGCTGCACAAAAAGGGATGCAAGACTGAGGCTGAAAATTACAGACCGATAAGTCTCACATCGATAGTGTGTAAACTTATGGAAACATTGATTAAACACAAATTAGATACCATCCTAAATGTTGAGAGCCTAAGGGATCCCCACGAACATGGATTTACAAAGGGAAGGTCTTGCCAATCCAATCTGATCAGTTTCTTTGACTGGGTAACGAAAAAGCTAGATATGGGAGAGTCCATCGATATCGTGTACTTGGGACTTTAGTAAGGCTTTTGACAGTGTCCCACACCGTAGGTTATTGAACAAGATGAGTTTGTTGGGATTAGGGGAAACATTGATGGCATGGGTTAAAGACTGGCTCAGCGGCAGACTTCAGAGGGTGGTGGTAAATGGTACTCCCTCCGAAACGTTGGAAGTGATCAGTAGAGTGCCGCAGGGCTCGGTCTTGGGTCCCATCCTATTTAATATCTTTGTACAGGACCTGCCTCACGGACTTAGAGGCAAAATTGTCGACGACGCTAAACTGTGCAACATAGTGGGCAAAAGCACAATGCCCTACAGTATGACGCAGGACCCACTCTTACTGGAACAATGGTCCGTAACTTGGCAACTGAGTTTTAATGCCAAAAAATGTAAAGTTATGCACCTTGGCAGCAGAAACCCATGCAGTACTTACACTCTGAATGGTGAGACCTTACCAAGAACTGCTGCAGAATGCGACCTAGGAGTAATCATTAGTGAAGATATGAAGACTGCCAATCAAGTAGAGAAAGCTTCATCCAAGGCTAGGCAAATGCTGGGATGCAACCGAAGAAATTTTGTCAGCTGTAAGCCCGAAGTTGCAATGCTGTTGTACAGGTCCGTGGTGAGACCTCATCTGGAATATTGTGTTCAATTTTGGAGGCCACATTATCAAAAGGATGTGCTGAGAGTGGAGTCGGTTCAGCGAATGACCACCAGGATGGTCTCAGGACTCAAGGAGCTCCCATATGAGGAGCGTCTAGGTAAGTTGCAGCTATACTCTCTCGAGGAATGCAGAGAGAGGGGAGATATGATAGAGACGTTCAAATATGTAACTGGCCATATTGAGGTAAAGGAAGATATCTTTTTCCTTATGGGACCTACGGCAACAAGAAGGCATCCGTTGAAACTCAGGGGTGGGAGATTTCATAACAACACTAGGAAGTATTTCTTCACTGAAAGGGTGGTTGATCGTTGGAATGATCTTCCACTTCAGGTAATTGAAGCAACGTGCTCGATTTTAAGAAAAAATGGGATAAGCATGTGGGTTCACTTCATGGCAGTGCTTAGGGGGGAGGGTCCTTAGAGTGGGCAGACTTGTTGGGCCAGTGGCCCTTTTCTGCCATCATATTCTATGTTTAATTCTAAAGAAAACTCCTTTGTTCATGAAGGAATTTCATTTACTTTTATTTAGATCCATGATGAAGTACAAAAAAAAAGATCAGCCCTATCTTCAACATTTCACCTCCAGCTGGAAACCTGTGTTCTAAACCAGTTATCAGAGGCAGACTTTTAAAAATAACTATCAACTTAGGGATTAGGCCTCTCTCAACTCTAAGTAACGGTTGATAGAACTAGTAAACTACTAGAATATGAGAAAACAGAAGGAAAAGATATGAATAAAGGGCCCTAATTTATAAACTATGGTACAAAAAGCATATTCTCTTTCCCATGAAATTTACTAAATGACAGTACCTCATTTTAATAGACCCTGAGGAATTTAACTCACATTGCTGTGGTTGAGAAAAACTGCATGTTATGGATCATAGCAATGTGTGACTGTGGCCTGGACAGGTCTATTTAAGAGGAAACATTTAGCCATCTAGACTTCCCAGGCCCAAATGTCTGAATTAAAACAAAATAACACTTCTAGACACCACTGGTTTCTCTTATCCCCAACAAAAACCCATCAACCTCTTCCACCTCCAGTCCAAATTAAGCCTTACTCCTCAAACCTGTCCCTACCTTGTTTCATCCAAGCCCCTTACATCTAGCTAATAGAAGTCTGCAAGTGCAGATGACCAGAAACAATGTCCATTCACTTCTGTCTCACCAGCATCAAAATTCAGTATAGCAGTGATATCTGTCCAAGAAGGGCAAATGTGAACTGCAAGGTAGTGCTGGCACAAATTTATACACTCTAGATCAGTGGTATCAAACTCACGGTCCGCCAGGTACTATTTTGAGGCCCTCAGTAAGTTTATCATAATCATACAAGTAAAATAAAACAGTTTCTTGATCATATATCTCTTTAGCTATAAATTACAATATTATTATTAAGACTTAGCCAAAAGAAAAGATTTATAAACTATAAAGAGTTTTACCTCATGCAAAATTGTCATTTCTTTAATAAGACATTTTCTGAGGCCCTCCAAGTACCTACAAATCCAAAATGTGGCCCTGCAAAGGGTTTGAGTTTGAGACCACTGCTCTTGATCAAACTTCAACTGTTACCTTCTCCCCAGGGGTGGGTCAAGGTCCCCACCGCGGGAAACCATCTTCATGTCATTCTTTAAGGAAAGAGGGAAGAATCAGAGTATGAATGGCCACAACCACTGACCCGCAAGTTTTGCTTTGAATAATGCTGGTGTAGAAGGACAGAGGATGAAATAGACACTAGAAAATGACATGGGTTTATTTCCCGCGGTTATCCGCCACCAAGTTGGAAAATCATCTCTCTCTCTACCTCCCCTCTGCCAGGTGAGAAGAATCTCCTCTTCCCTACCTTTACTCCATATCTAGCATCATTTACCCATCCTGCTTCTGGGCAGCAGCTGTCTACCTACCTCCTCCTGTTTGAGCTCTCGGTTAAAAAAGAATGAGACCCGTGATCCCCCGTCATATGCACAGAGGAGATCCCTAAAGATAGTGCACGCAACACTGGAGAGACGCATGGTGGGAAACTTGACTCTTGGCCCGGGTCGCAAATTTTGTCAGGTGTGGGAGCACTTCTGGCAGGACCTCACACCGCATACTCGCAGTAGACTTTTGAATCTTTAAGATTTTATTCCCACTCTCAGCTGTTGGACTGGCCATGGGGAGGGGAGGGGGGGATGGGAGGGGAACTGATTATATTGTTGAAAATGTTATTTCCTGAATGGTACTACTGTTTGTATTTGCTTCTTACTGCTGGAATAATAAAGATCATTTAAACATAAAAAAAATAAAATTAAAAAAAAAGAATGAGAGCTGTGTGTAGGCTCTGTATGTACAGGCTTGTGCTAAAGTGCTACTGAGTCCCACCCCTCAGAAAGGGGCAGGTTAATGCAGTGCTTCAGAACAGGCTTGTGTTTTAAGAGGCTAGCATAGTGCTCACTCTTGTATAAATCGGGACCCATTTATACAAGAGTGAACTACTGGAAGTGCAATTTAAGCTACTCAATAAAGGTATGATAGCTTTCTTAACTGTGTTTTTGTTTACATATAATCCTTGAACAGAAGTGCAATAAATGTAGTGACTATGAATCCAATCTCTCCCATTGTTTTGCTGAATGTAGAGCTCAAGAATTTTAGGCATTAATCTTTTATTTGAACAATGTTGGTTATAGGTTTAATATAGGATCCATTACACAATATTGTTTCTTGTATATAAAGTATTTTTCTCTGGTATTCCTTTTGCATCTTAATTCTTTGCTAGTTCCTTATCAGCCACTTAGGACATTATATTCTGTATGTACTAACCAACTTGTAGTACCTTCTCTGCAAAAACTTATTTTTGCTATTTCCTGTGAATTAACTTTTTGCCACCTTGAGCCTCCTCTTTCAAATTCTCTTCCTGTAGATATCTGTTGTGAACTTTCACTACCTAAATTTAAAGTGTTCTTAAAAACCTATTTTGCCAGGCTTTTTCAGAATTTGTAGTTTGAGATCTTTTACACCCTCTACTTTGTGTTCCATTATACAGTGGTGCCTCGCATAACGGACGCCTCGCACAGCGAACGCTGCGCACAACGAACTTTATGTCTTGATCCGTACAACGAACTTCATTTCACACAACGAAGTCGCCCGAGCTGCATCCTTCCGCGCAGGCACTGCGCTTAACTGCCCTCTCTCCGCCTGGTTCCCTCTTGCCCCCCCGACTCCCCGACACGATCGGGGCAAAAAGGAGCCCAAGCCCTCTTGCCCCACCGATTCCCCAACTCCCCACACAATATCGGGCCAGGAGGGAGCCCAAGTCCTCCTGGCCACGGCGACCCCCTAACCCCACCCTGCACTACATTACGGGCAGGAGGGATCCCAGGCCCTCCTGCCCTCGACGCAAACCCCCCCTCCCCCCAACGACCGCCCCCCCCCAAGAACCTCCGACCGCCCCCCCAGCCGACCCGCGACCCCCCTGGCCGACCCCCACGACACCCCCAACCCCCTTCCCCGTACCTTTCTGTAGTTGGCCGGACAGACGGGAGCCAAACCCGCCTGTCCGGCAGGCAGCCAACGACGGAATGAGGCCGGATTGGCCCATCCGTCCCAAAGCTCCGCCTACTGGTGGGGCCTAAGGCGCCTGGGCCAATCAGAATAGGCCCGGGAGCCTTAGGTCCCTCCTGGGGGCGGGGCCTGAGGCACATGGGCCCAACCCGACCATGTGCCTCAGGCCCTGCCCCCAGGAGGGACCTAAGGCTCCCGGGCCTATTCTGATTGGCCCAGGCGCCTTAGGCCCCACCAGTAGGCGGAGCTTTGGGACGGATGGGCCAATCCGGCCTCATTCCGTCGATGGCTGCCTGCCGGACAGGCGGGTTTGGCTCCCGTCTGTCCGGCCAACTACAGAAAGGTACGGGGAAGGGGGTTGGGGGTGTCGTGGGGGTCGGCCAGGGGGGTCGCGAGTCGGCTGGGGGGGGCGGTCGGAGGGTCTTGGGGGGGGGCGGTCGTTGGGGGGAGGGGGGGTTTGCGTCGAGGGCAGGAGGGCCTGGGATCCCTCCTGCCCGTAATGTAGTGCAGGGTGGGGTTAGGGGGTCGCCGTGGCCAGGAGGACTTGGGCTCCCTCCTGGCCCGATATTGTCGGGGAGTTGGGGAATCGGCGGGGCAAGAGGGCTTGGGCTCCCTTTTGCCCCGATCGTGTCGGGGAGTCGGGGGGGCAAGAGGGCTTGAGCTCCCTTTTGCCCCGATCGTGTCGGGGAGTCGGGGGGGCAAGAGGGCTTGAGCTCCCTCTTGCCCCGATCGTGTCGGGGAGTCGGGGGGGGCAAGAGGGCTTGAGCTCCCTCTTGCCCCGATCGTGTCGGGGGTGCCAGGGACCACACGGAGTCACCCACCATACCACCCGATTCGGGTAAGCGCAGGTATCGGTGGGTGGCTTATTTGCGGGGGGGGGTGCCTTATTTTACATTTTTTTCTAAAAAGGGGGGGCTGTCTTATTTGATGGCCCTGCCTTATCATCGGGGAAACACGGTAGAAAAAAAAAAAAAAATGAACAGTTAAGTCCCAGTTTTTGCCGCTGAGACTCTGCCCTCTCACTGTAAAATTAGACTCTACTTAGTCTGTCTTTAAATTTAAAAAATGTGTGTTGTTTTAAAAAACAATTATGTTTTTAGATGTATCTAAATAAAAATAATAACCAAAAATTTATCTTTTTTTATGTCATCTTAGCATATTTTATGCTACAGAACGAATTATTTTTTTTAACATGTATTGTTATGGGAAAACGCGTTTCACATAACGAACTTTTCGCATAACAAACTTGCTCCTGGAACGAATTAAGTTCGTTGTGTGAGGCACCACTGTATGTTTGTTTTAGGATTGACTATTGTTACACAAATCCCAACATTTGTGTTTGTCTGGATGTTTGGATACTGTATTAGTATTAAGTTCTGTTGATTTTGCTTTTATTGTTTACTGCCTTGATAGACTCCTAATGGTGGTATACTAAATTTTTCATATAACTAAAATACACAAATTGACCTGTCCACTTGAAATGAACCATCAATTTACAAGTCATCTTATTGGAAGAACAAAACAATAACCAGAGATGGACCCAAGCTCAAATAAGATTTGCTAACCTTGCTACGCCAGCGTTCTTCAATGCAAGACCCAGGGGACAATGGTGGACCCTGAGGTAGCCACATCATCTTTCATGGATTTCCCCCCCCCCCCCATTCAGCCTCTAAATTAAACTAAACTAAATCTTGGGTTTATATACCGCATCATCTCCACAACGTGGAGCTCGACACGGTTTACAGGGGTTGGGATAGAGCGGAACTCCAATGGAATTATAGAAGTAAGTATGAAGAGAGGCTAGGGCTAAGAGTACCAGAGAGGGGAGAGGTTACATTTTGGAGAAGAGCCAGGTTTTCCCAGAAAGGGAATGTGGGGAAAAGCCACATGCTTGAAGGACAAG